>NC_134357.1:568138584-568438584 GCF_048569485.1 Anomaloglossus baeobatrachus | reverse complement strand
GGGACGCTATGCTCTCCCACTGCTCGGGTCCGGCTGCTGCTGCTGCTCGGTGGTGGCTCGAGCGGTGGGCCGGATCCCGGGGACTCAAGCGGGGCTCCTCGCCCGTGAGTGAAAAGGGGATTTGATTGGATGGTGGGGATTGGGTTATTGTGCGTGACGCCATCCACGGTTGTGGTGAAGTTGGTGACACCACCGCTGCTCTGGACGGGGATCCTGGGAGCGGTGACAGGGAGCAGCTTTGTTGTTAGTTCTCCCCTCCGTGGGTAGGGGGGTTGGTGTTCCCGGGGCCCGGTGATGGGGTAGGGATGTGTGACGCCCTGGGCAAGCCAGGGGTCACAGGTAATGACATCACCACACCCTACACCCCGGTTAGGTACACCTAAGCTAGACCAGAAATCCTTGTTGCCTTCCTCCAGGGGCTGGTGTCCACACCAGGGGGTGGGCCAGGCGGTTGGCTCCGCCCACCGAGGAGTTCACAGTCCTGGAGGCGGGAAAACACAGGCAGATTAGGTTGGGAGTTTGAAGTAGAAGGAGGGAAAGTAGTGAGAGAGAAAAAGTGACAGTTTGAAAGCCTGAAGTGAGTCCGGGTGTGTGCCCCGGACTGAGACAGCAAGGTTAGCAGACGGCGGTGACCGTCTGCAGGAGTGGCCTATCAAAGGTGCCGTAAGGACCGTGGACGGGTGGTGGCCCGGCGGTACCGGACCGGTACACAAGGAGAAGCCAGCACCATTGGCAGGGGCCTTTCGGATCCCAGCAAGGCTAGGAGTCGCCGTGAATTTGCCAAATCCGTCAGTGAAGGGGACCTCCGGGTCTCCAAACAACCAAGTTCCGATTGAAGTCAACAGTCCAACCGTATGAGAGAGACACCGCCACCGCCAAGGCACCAGTTTCTCAGGGCCAGCGCCTGCGGGCAAAGAGGGGCTCCTCCGGCCCATATCCAAGTCGTGGAGCGGGTTACCGGTGGGAACCCATCGCTACCAACATTGAACTCAGGTGCAGGGAAAGAAACAGTTACCGTTAACTACCGGGGAAAAGCAACAGCAGCCGTCCGTGGGAACCGTCTTTCCAGCCGTGTGTTTTACCGAGAACTGTGTCAACGTCTCAGGCTGAGTGAGTACCACCGTGCCGTACGGCACAGCGCTGCCCCCGCGACCCTGCACTTCACCAGGCCCCGCACCCGGCCTGCCATCCATCCCTACCCCATCACCGGGCCCCGGGACAACCAACCCCCTACCCACGGAGGGGAGAAATAACAACAAAGCTGCTCCCTGTCACCGCTCCCGGGATCCCCATACAGAGCAGCGGTGGGGTCCACACAATCACCACAACTGTGGGTGGCGTCACGGACAATAAATCCCCAAAACCAATCCCCTTTTCACTCACGGGCGAGGAGCGCCGCTCGAGTCCCCGGGATCCGGCCCATCGCTCGAGCCACCGAGCAGCGGAGGCCGCAGCAGCAGCGGCAGCCGGACCCGAGCAGTGGGAGAGCGCAGCGTCCCCTCCTCCGCCCGCGACAACTTGGCGTCACGAACAGGATCTTACCGCTCTGCCGTCGGGTAGAGGTGCGCCTTGTTACCGCCGGAGGTGTCCGGCCGAAAAACTTCACAAGCCGCCATCTTTGGCGCGAAAAGTTCCTGCTCGAGCGTCTCCTCGAGTAGTGGAGGCGCGAAGGCCAAAACCCCGCCACGATAGAGGAGGGGCCGGAAAGAGGCTAAGGGGACGAAATGGCAACTGGTCGCATGTAGCCGCGGCTATAAAAGCAGAGACGCCAGGACTCTGCAGGAATACTGGGTTCCTGGAAGGCTCGATTGCCAAGATGCACAGTCCGACTGCCAACGAGGACGCTCCCGCGCCCGGCACGGCGACGTGGCTGAGGGACCGGACTGCCCCGTTGAGTAACCGTCTGCAGGCCCATATGCAGCTTCTTCTGGAGGAGTGGGAGACCGACATGGCGGACGTAGTGGCTGCTATGCGGAGACGTGAGATGGAAAAGGATTTGGAGGAGCGGGTAGGAGACCCACGCCCCTGTATTCCCGAGGGATCGGCCACTGAGGCTGAGGAGCCCAGCCCGCATCCGCTCACCCTGCCTCTCTCCTCGCCACCCGTGTTAGCTGCTGCCGCCCCGCCACTAGGCCCGCTGCCACCGCAACCTGTAGCGATACCCTGCCAATCCGCCCCGGCGGACCAACCGGCTGGAGACGCTCGGGACGTCCCTGAATCCCTCCCGGGGGAACCGCTAGGACCGCGGCCCCTTAACAAAAATGTGCCAGAAGTCCCGGCAGTGATTGCGCCAGACCCCGAGCCCGGGACCGTGGCATGGATGAAGGCCCGGGTGCTTAAATTCCACCAACGTCAGCAGGATCAGATCTTCCGGATGATGGAGCAGTGGACCAACGAGGTGGAGATGCTGATTGCAACTGCCCCGATGTACGGGAGGGGAACAGATGTAACAGAGTCGACTGGTGACCCACGTCCCTCTGTCCTACCAGTACCGGCCGCTGCAGCTGAGGGGCCCGGCCTAGTGTCGACCTATGCAACACCCTTGCCGTTACTTATGGGGCGCCTCGGTGTAAACTCGCCTGACCTGCTGCCCCGTGCTACTGCAGAAGGACCTGATATGCTGGATGCTGGAGGCCAGGAAGCTGCGGCAGCTGGCGGCAACCCGCCTGACGCAGATGCAAGTGATGGTGACTCCAGCGACTCCAGCTCCGGTGCTGAATCCGCCCTTGAAGGTGAGGAAGCAAGTGAGCGTCTCCGCTATGTGGGAGAACCAGTAGTTTATTACACCGCGCGTAATGGTGGGAATGGATACCGGGCGCCCATGTCACAGCAAGCCTGTCACTGCATGTTTGATATGCTGGTGGCAGAGGACCCAGTAGACACAGAAGAGTCACAGTAAGGGCGGCGGAGCACCGTTGTCACAGTCCCCGTTGGGACCACCATGTGTGTTAAAAGTTTGAAAGTTTTTGAAAAATGAAAATGATTACCGAAGCCTCATCTGATTAACCTGCTGATTAAACCGGCCGTTGCCGGCACCGTTGTCCCTGTGGGGACCGCTTAAGGTTGCGTAAGGGACTCCTTACGGACAAGCCCGTGAACTTGCAGGGCAACCACAAACTAGTGGCTTGTAAATAATGTTATTGTTATGGCTTCACCGTTACCGCCTCCGGAGAGGCAGATTGGAGGGAGGGCCCGCAGTGGAGCAGGCTGGGGCCCAGCCACCACCGGAATCGGTGGCTATCCTCTGGAGGGGAAGGACAGATCCCGCTCGGGTAACTTGGTGCTGGACTGGGGTCAAGGGGTGCTGCCTGTTTCTTAGGGGCAGCATCAGGGCCAGATTACTTGGGTGGGTGAGAGCGGAAGCCGTAACCATTAAAACCGTTTTTGCAACGTTTAAGAAAAGTGCCTCCCTTTGTGGGATGATGTTCTTCTATTTGTATTGTGTTTTTTTATCTTTTTCATAAAAATAAAACCGGTGTTGGACGGGCAGCCCGCGGACGGTCTGCATTTTGCTAAGGGGGAATGTGACGCCCTGGGCAAGCCAGGGGTCACAGGTAATGACATCACCACACCCTACACCCCGGTTAGGTACACCTAAGCTAGACCAGAAATCCTTGTTGCCTTCCTCCAGGGGCTGGTGTCCACACCAGGGGGTGGGCCAGGCAGTTCGCTCCGCCCACCGAGGAGTTCACAGTCCTGGAGGCGGGAAAACACAGGCAGATTAGGTTGGGAGTTTGAAGTAGAAGGAGGGAAAGTAGTGAGAGAGAAAAAGTGACAGTTTGAAAGCCTGAAGTGAGTCCGGGTGTGTGCCCCGGACTGAGACAGCAAGGTTAGCAGACGGCGGTGACCGTCTGCAGGAGTGGTCTATCGAAGGTGCCGTAAGGACCGTGGACGGGTGGTGGCCCGGCGGTACCGGACCGGTACACAAGGAGAAGCCAGTACCATTGGCAGGGGCCTTTCGGATCCCGGCAAGGCTAGGAGTCGCTGTGAATTTGCCAAATCCGTCAGTGAAGGGGACCTCCGGGTCTCCAAACAACCAAGTTCCGATTGAAGTCAACAGTCCAACCGTATGAGAGAGACACCGCCACTGCCAAGGCACCAGTTTCTCAGGGCCAGCGCCTGCGGCCAAAGAGGGGCTCCTCCGGCCCATATCCAAGTCGGGGAGCGGGTTACCGGTGGGAACCCATCGCTACCAACATTGAACTCAGGTGCAGGGAAAGAAACAGTCACCGTTAACTACCGGGGAAAAGCAACAGCAGCCGTCCGTGGGAACCGTCTTTCCAGCCGTGTGTTTTACCGAGAACTGTGTCAACGTCTCAGGCTGAGTGAGTACCACCGTGCCGTACGGCACAGCGCTGCCCCCGCGACCCTGCACCTCACCAGGCCCCGCACCCGGCCTGCCATCCATCCCTACCCCATCACCGGGCCCCGGGGCAACCAACCCACTACCCACGGAGGGGAGAAATAACAACAAAGCTGCTCCCTGTCACCGCTCCCGGGATCCCCATACAGAGCAGCGGTGGTGTCCACACAATCACCACAACCGTGGGTGGCGTCACGGACAATAAATCCCCAAAACCAATCCCCTTTTCACTCACGGGCGAGGAGCGCCGCTCGAGTCCCCGGGATCCGGCCCATCGCTCGAGCCACCGAGCAGCGGAGGCCGCAGCAGCAGCGGCAGCCGGACCCGAGCAGTGGGAGAGCGCAGCGTCCCCTCCTCCGCCCGCGACAGATGGATGGCAGGCGGGTTACGGGGCCTGGTGAGGTGCAGGGTCGCGGGGCAGCGCTGTGCCGCACGGCACGGTGGTACTCACTCAGCCAATGATGAGGACACAGTTCTCGGTAAAACACATGGCTGGATAGACGGGTCCCACAGACGGCTGCGGTGCTGTTTCTCCCAGCAGGTTGATGGTGACTGCCTTTCCCTGCCCTATGTACGGTAAATGCTTCCAATGGGTTCCCATCGGTAACCCGCTCCCCAGCTTGGATATGGGCCGGAGGAGCCCCTTTTTCCCGCAGGCTCTGGCCCTGGGAACGGTAGCCTTGGCGGTGGCTGTGTTTCCCTCTCACGGTTGGACTGTTGCCTTCTGTCGGGACTTGGCTGCTGGGAAACCCAGGAGGTTCCCTTCGCTGACGAATTTGGCAAATTCACGGCGACTCCTAGCCTTGCCGGGATCCGCAAGCCCCTGCCAGATGGTGCTGGCTTCTCTTTGCGTACCGGTCCGGTACCGCGGGGCCACGGTCTTTACGGTAAGCTCCAATAGGCCACTCCTGCAGACGGTCACCACCGTCTGCCAACCTTGCTGATCCGTCCGGGCCACACACCCGGACCAACTCCAGTCTGCTCAGCTGCCACTTCACTCCTCTCACTTTCGCTTCCAAAACTGAACTCTCTTACTTTTCCCGCCTCCAGGACTGTGAACTCCTCGGTGGGCGGGGCCAACCGCCTGGCCCACCTCCTGGTGTGGACATCAGCCCCTGGAGGAAGGCAACAAGGGTTTGTGTCTGACTTCGGTGTGCCTGACCGGGAGTGTGGGGTGTGTAGGTGTTGTTCTGTGTGGCCCCTGGCTTGTCCAGGGCGCCACACTGTCACTGTACCATTCACACAGTGTAGGGCTGCTCTGAATTGACTAGTCATACCTACCCACTCTGTAAAAACACCACCACCAAAGGATCATCTGGTGATAGCAGTGGCTGATGCACAGCGCTCTCCTTCACGTCTGCAACATTGTAGCGGCCATCATTTCTGCTCAGTTTGAATCGACTTTTATCAGTGACCAGCACTGAGGCCACTGCTCCCTCGCCCAGTGAAGATGAAGCCTGTGCCTGGTGGTGGGATGAGGAACCCTTGCAAGTCATCTAGCACAAAGACATCGCTGATGTAAGCCATTTTTAATGGTCTGACGAGACACTTGAGTGCCTCTCACCTCCCTTAAATGTACCTGGAGTTGTGTGGCATTCATCATCCGGCTCCACTGGTCATTGTTCATAATTAAGGAGTCATCCGTGCAGGATGTGGCCAAAGGATGTACACATTCTTTGCCTTTCTGTGACTTTTCCAGTCTCTCTGTATCTCTGTACAACCTGCTGGTGACACTCTAAGCTCAGTGGCCACTTCCGCCTCATAACATCCTGCTTGAAGCCTCACAATGGTGAGGTGCTGTTGATCAATTGCTAGGTGTTGTCTTGGTCTTATGATGTAAAAATATGAACAGCAGGATGAGCAGGACTGGTTAAGTACCTATTCTAATTGAAGCCCAAAATGTATTGGACAATTCATGGATCAAACACCTGTTGTAAATTTTGCCATTAAGCTCCTTGTTAGAGAACAGCAAGTTGTGCAAAAGGTCCTGAAACATTGAACAGTTGGACATGTGCATCCAGAAATTTTAAAGGTCACCTGCAAAGATTTGAGTGCATTTTAAGATCATCCTGAAATTTCACCTGAATGCCAATTATCCCTAACTTTTTGTCAGTAGTATATATTAAAAACCAACAAACTATCATAGATTCAAGTCTTCTATCAGGCAACAAACAAATGCAATAATATATATCTGTACTAACTGCTTTCTTCCAAAAGCTAATCCTACCCCCCAGTCTAAAGTGCTCTTGTGGCACCCCTAAGGCTTCAGTCGCCACAGAGGTACTGCATCTCAGCCAGGGATATGGTGCCCCATCCTGGGTAAGGCCTCTTTCACACACACGTGCCTCCGGTACGTGTTTGGCAGTTTTCTCACGTACCGGAGACACGTAGACACGTACACCAATGGTACCCTATGGTAACAGGCACATTAACGTAAATCCACACGGAACATGTGTCCGTGTGGATTGTACGTTTTTGCGTGTTCAAAAACGGCCGACATGTCCACGTTTCCTCCGGCATCACGGGTGTCACACGGCCCGCACCCATACCACACGGATGTAGTATGGATGCGGTCCCGTGTGAGACGCGCCGGAGAAACACGTGTCATTATTTTAAAATAAAAAAAACACATACTCACCTCCACAAGCCATGCAGAATCCTCAGCTGCAAACAGTTGCTGCCGACCGCCGCACTTTATGAGCGTGTTAAGGAGGTGGGCGTGATGTCACGGCCGCTGATCTCTGTCCCTCCGCTCGGCCGGAAACAGCAACAGCGGGGAGTGGGCGGGGCTGGAGCCGAAGATCAGTACCCTGGACAGCAGCAAGGACCACGTGAGTATTCAAATTACCGGTTCACCGTGTGTTATCGCGGATAGCACACGTAGAACACACGTGGCCCGCATGTACCGGAGACACGTACTTACCAAATGCAACATGCAAGGAAAATACGTGCGTGATTTTCAAGTAAGTGTGAGAGAGGCCTCAGGAAGAGGTAATCCACCAGTATCCACACAAAACACTGACACTCACTCAGGAACACCTCATCAGACCATGGTAAGGGCCTAGTGCCAGCCCGAGGCCAGGCTGGGGGTGGAGTTTAGTTAGTGGGAGCAGCCTGTAGAAAGTTAGACAGTCGAGAAGGAGCAGTGGAGGAGTGAAGACTTGTGGTCTGGAGCTGGTGCAGCTCAGCCTAGGCACAAGTGAGAAGGGGTCCTAGAGCCCACGAGACGTGCGCCGTATTCCTGTGGCCTCATTCCACATACAACATTTTGGAGTGGAAGGACTTTGCCGCAGACGGGGATCCGGTCCCTAGACTAGAGGAGAAGAACCAACATGCTCATCTAGTAAAACCGGAGGCTAAGAACACATCTAGTACCAAAGCCAACTTTGCACATAAATCCACTGGAAGGTGACCACATAGGGCCAAGGGATAGAGCTTCAAGCCACCCGACAAGGTCCGCGGTCACCGGCTCAGGGCTCTGTGTGTGAGGGGGTAAGGCAGGAGGGAGAAGCCAGCGCAGGAAGATGACCAGGGAAGGAACATTAGAAGGGTGTACTGGTCCTGACCTCCGACCTACCTGGGATCGACTGGAGCCCATCACAGTGGAACCCAGCACTCCAAAGGCGGTCACTGACTAGTCGTGTTACCTTAGAACCTGCTACAGTGAGTAAAAACCTTGAGACTGCATTCCTGTGTCGCTCCGTTATTCGCCTGCACCTTCGGCCCTGCATCCCTGCTATCACCTACTACTACCCCCGAACTGCCCTGGGGCCCGTCCAGCTCTACCTGTAGAAAGCTATACCAACCAAGCTGCGTCACCATCTGACCTAGAGCTCCCTCCCGCAGCATCGGCTATCCTTGGCTGAGTATCACAGGTGGCATCACAAACTATCAATCCACTTTTAACTGACACCGCCGCCGGGGTCAAGGAACCGGGCCTTGCCACCGCAGCGTCCCAGAAACAGACCCGGTAATGAGTGCCCCACGGCCCCGATGAAGACGTGTCACTCTCCTTATAAAAGTTGTTTCCATGTGCCCCATGTGAACAAGGTGTGATATATCTGTTCATGTCCAAAAGTTAATTTACAAATACAAACTCATGTATGTTCAAGAGTTGTTCCACAGCTGTGTAGTGTCTGGCATCTTGCCAGTGTAGAGGGTGCGACGACACCTATCTGTTTGCCCTGTGGGTGGTTTGAATATGGATCAGAGGTGAGTTATGTGCTATCTTGGGTCTTGAACCCTGTATTGTTATTTTCTCTTCCTGGGATTGTTCAAAAGTGGTTGCAATAGCCATTACTGCCTGTAGTTCACATCAAGTGGGAATGCAGAAGGGCTCCTGTGCTCGGCCAGGCTTCTGTAGTTTAAAGGGAACCTGTCAGGTCCAATATGTGTGACGCCCTGGGCAAGCCAGGGGTCACAGGTCACAACACCACACACACCCCCACCCCCAGCAGTTCACAGCAGACATCCCCAAAGTGACCTGCTTTCTGCCTCGGGCTCAGACTGACACACCAGGTGGGCGGAGTCAGGAGATGGAGACGCCCACCCTGGAGTGAGCTGGCCTGAGGCAGGAAACAAGGGAGGAGTGAAGTTCAGGAGTGAAGGAGAGAGGAAGTCTGCAGAGAGGCAGACGCAGACTGGGGCCTAGGTTGGAGCCTAGGGCTTCTGTGCAGAAAGTCAGGCAGACGGTAGTGGCCGTCTGCAGGGAGCCGGGGAGCCAGTTGGTGGAACCGCAGGTAGCCGGGGCTGGGCGGTGGCCCCCCGGTACTGAATCGGGGAGCCAGCTGGAAACCGGAGAGCAGGAAGAGTGTGCACGGAGGCGAAGGAAAGGACTTACACTAACAACCTGGGGTCAGGGGAAAAACACCGCAGCCGCCTGTGGGACCCGTCCATCCAGCAGTTTGTTTCAGCAAAGACTCTGTGTGCTTCATTGGGCTGAGTGAGTACCACCGTGCCGTGCGGCACAGCGCTGCCCCTGCGCCCCTGCACCTCCACAGGCCCCATACCCGCCTGTCCACCATTCCAATCCCATCACTGGGCCCCGGGAGCACCACAACCCCTACCCACGGAGGGGCAAATCAACAACTGGCTGCTCCATACCATCACTCCCGGGCGACCCATACAGAGCAGCGGTGGTGTTAACAAATCACCACAACCGTGGGTGGCGTCACGGACAATAAACTATCCCAAAACCCAATCCCCTTTCACTCACGGGCGAGGAGCGCCGCTCGAGTCCCCGGGATCCGGCCCATCGCTTGAGCCACCGAGCAGCGGCAGCGGCAGGCCGCAGCAGCGGCAGCCGGACCCGAGCAGTGGGAGAGCGCGGCGTCCCCTCCTCCTCCCGCGACAACTTGGCGTCACGAACAGGATCTTACCGCTCTGCCGTTGGGTAGAGGTGCACCTTGTGACCGCCGGAGGTGTCCGGCCGAAAATTTTGTAAAACCGCCATCTTGGGCGCGAAAAGTTCCCGCTCGAGCGTCTTCCCCGAGCAGGAAAGGCGCGAAAGTGGAGCCCCGCCCCCCGAAGAAGGAAGTGCTAAAAAGAGGCTAAGGGGGCGGGATGGCGTCCGGCCGCATGTGAACCACGGCTGTGGAAGCAGGGACGCCAGGACTCTGCCAGCATTTGGTTCCTGGAAGAGGCCGCCGCAGTGATGCACCGACCCGTTACCTCTGTTACCGGTAGCGGAGCCCGCAGCGTCTGTGGGGGAGGACCCAGACCTGGGGTCCCCAGGCCTCACCTTTGTCACCACCCTGCCACCGGCTCCGGCAGTCCGCCCGGCCGCAACGGCAGCGAAGTACCGGTCCCGTTGACCAATCTGGAGCCGTTCCTGGACTGGGGTCAAGGGGTTCTGCCTGGGCTTTAGGGGCAGCACCAAGGCTAGGTCATTTGGGTGGGTGACTGAAGGACCCGTTGCCGTTATTAAAAGTGTTTAATGTTTGATATGCCTCCCGTTGTGGGATGATGTTAGTATCCTTGTATTGTTTTTGTTTTTTTTTTTTTCTCCCTATCTTCTGCAGTTAAAAGAAAAATAAAACCGGTAATGGACGGGCAGCCCGAGGACGGTCTGCGTTTTACTAAGGGGGAATGTGACGCCCTGGGCAAGCCAGGGGTCACAGGTCACAACACCACACACACCCCCACCCCCAGCAGTTCACAGCAGACATCCCCAAAGTGACCTGCTTTCTGCCTCGGGCTCAGACTGACACACCAGGTGGGCGGAGTCAGGAGATGGAGACGCCCACCCTGGAGTGAGCTGGCCTGAGGCAGGAAACAAGGGAGGAGTGAAGTTCAGGAGTGAAGGAGAGAGGAAGTCTGCAGAGAGGCAGACGCAGACTGGGGCCTAGGTTGGAGCCTAGGGCCCCTGTGCAGAAAGTCAGGCAGACGGTAGTGGCCGTCTGCAGGGAGCCGGGGAGCCAGTTGGTGGAACCGCAGGTAGCCGGGGCTGGGTGGTGGCCCCCCGGTACTGAATCGGGGAGCCAGCTGGAAACCGGAGAGCAGGAAGAGTGTGCACGGAGGCGAAGGAAAGGACTTACACTAACAACCTGGGGTCAGGGGAAAAACACCGCAGCCGCCTGTGGGACCCGTCCATCCAGCCGTTTGTTTCAGCAAAGACTCTGTGTGCTTCATTGGGCTGAGTGAGTACCACCGTGCTGTGCGGCACAGCGCTGCCCCTGCGCCCCTGCACCTCCACAGGCCCCATACCCGCCTGTCCATCATTCCAATCCCATCACTGGGCCCCGGGAGCACCACAACCCCTACCCACGGAGGGGCACATCAACAACTGGCTGCTCCATACCATCACTCCCGGGCTCCCCATACAGAGCAGCGGTGGTGTTAACAAATCACCACAACCGTGGGTGGCGTCACTGACAATAAACTATCCCAAAACCCAATCCCCTTTCACTCACGGGCGAGGAGCGCCGCTCGAGTCCCCGGGATCCGGCCCATCGCTCGAGCCACCGAGCAGCGGCAGGCCGCAGCAGCCGCAGCGGCAGCCGGACCCGAGCAGTGGGAGAGCGCGGCGTCCCCTCCTCCGCCCGCGACATATGCAGTAAGAACCACAAGCAATTCTGGGTGCATATTGCTAATCCCTGCCTAACCGCCCCTGTATATGAGTCGCCCACCACAGCGCTGCAGCGGGACACTGCGGGGACTTCTCTGTAGGGACCCTTCTGGCAACAGGTATGTCAGGTTCACTTTCATAGGAGTCGTGACGCCACTCTCGGTTTTGCGGTCAGGGTGTGGGGTGACCGCCACTGCAGTTTAACAAGCGTCTGGGGCTGATGGTATTTGCAGTTAGATGGTGTGGCCTCCCGAGAGTGAGGCTGGCCCCAGGGGCTCGGGTGTAAGTGCATAGTACAACAGGTCGCAGAAGAACTCACAGTCCTGAATGTCTTTCAGGGTTTTTACTCACGTTCAGTTGTTCACTGTGAGGTAACCCGGGAGATGCTGAGACAAACTGCAGGGAGAACCAGTTATCCTTCAGGCTGAAATAGAGGTGACTGCAAGCTCGCCCTCCTAGCACTTCTTGTTTCAGATAACCCCCGACTTGAAGTATATGGGATTCATCCAGAGAAGTCGCATCTGCCTTTTCTCCCCTTTCTGGCCCGTTTGCTGGCAGCCTGGACCAAGTAAAGATGGCTTCTTGCCCTATCTCACTTATGGGCCCCCTCGTTGTTGCTGATGCTGCGGACTCTGTGTTGTTTGGTGAGACACCTGGAGTGCCCTCACCGGCAGGTTTTAGCAGACCACTAAATGGATGTCTGGCTCTAGGGACCTGTCACCGTGCGTGTCTGGTCTACCAGGAGTCCCCGTACACAATCACCCCGCTTCTTCCTGAAGTGTCTTTCAGTCTGACTCTGTGGCAACTGAACTCGCCCGCAAACAGCCACTACGCCTGCAGGGTCTGACTAGCGTGTCTGCGTGCCCGCTCTCCGCTTCAGACTGACATGTGTCCTCCTCCACTGCTCCTCTCTTCTGGACTGCCACTGCATAACTCCTTCCAGCTTCTCCACTGCACCACTAGCTGAGATGTGGAGGCCACGCCCCCTCCTGGGTCTGCCCAGGGGTCCCCTCAAAGATGTGTGTGAGCCCTGGTTAAAGTTTTTCTGTGTGTCCACACCCTATTCAGCCTTTGGGATTACCTGTTTGTACTCACCCAGCATGGGTGCAGTACTCAGTGGTGCCTGACCAGGTCAGGGGCGCCACATATACACTAGCATAGATAAAGGGATCTTTAGAAAAAGTATTTCTAATGATCTTATATAATATGCTAATGAGTGAAGGGACTAGTCCCCTGGGAGTTATATTCCCCAACTAGTCCCCTCTCTTAGCATGCTAGCACGCCTACTGGGGCGTTACTAACATGCTATTCAATGCAGCGTCACCAGCGGTGCCGCGTGTACCTGTGTCGACAGTGAACGCTGAGCTGAATATCCCTCCACTTCCGGTCATGCGCAGTAGATCTGTCTGAAGCCGGGAAACGTACACCCGGCTTTTTACTGCACATGACCAGAAGTGCCCAGCAGTCAGAAGCGCGATCACATCGAACAACAGGTACGTGCATCACCACTGGTGATGCATTGAACAGCATGTTAGTACGCCCCAGTGGGCATACTACCATGCTAAGAGGGCAATCTAGTCCCTGCACTCATTCGCATAAGATCTTTAGAAATACTTTTTGGAAAGCTCTCTTTATCTATGCTACTAGATACAGGGACAGTTAGGCAGGGATTAGGATATGTGTGGCGCCCTGGACAAGCCAGGACGTCACAGGTACTGCAACACCCCACACCCCGGTTAGGAACACCAAGGTCAGACACAAATCCTTGTTGCCTCCCTCCAGGGGCTGATGTCCACACCAGGTGGGGTGGAACCAGGCGGTTGGCTCCTCCCACCGAGGAGTTCACAGTCCTGGAGGCGGGAAAGAAGGTCAGATAGTGAAAAGTAAGTTTTGGAGTAGGAGTGAGGAAGTGGTAGTGGAGGAGCAGAAAGAAACTGACCGTGTCCAGGTACGTGGCCCAGGCACATACAGCAAGGTTGGCAGATGGTGGTGACCGTCTGCGGGAGAGGCCGACTGACGCACAACCGTAAGGACCGGGGACGGGCGGTGGCCCGCCGGTACCGGATCGGGGAGCGAAGAGAAGCCAGCACCATCCGGCAGGGCCTACGGACCCTGACCAGGCTAGGAGTCACCGTTAAACCGGTCAAATCCGTCAGCGACGAGAACCTCCGGGGTTTCCCAGCAGTAAAGACCCGACTGAAGGCAACCGTCCAAACCGTGAGGGAGATAAAGCTACCGCCAGAGCTAAAGCTCCCAGGGCCAGAGCCTGCGGGCAAAAAGGGGCTCCCTTAGCCAACACACCGCTGGGGAGCGGGTTACCGGTGGGAAGCCATCGGGGCCGAGAACATAACACCGGTGCAGGGAGAGACAGTTACCGCCAACCTACCGGGAGTGACCGTCGCAGCCGTCTGTGGGACTCGTCCATCCAGCCGTTTGTTTTACCAGAGACTTCATGTGCGTTACTGGCTGAGTAAGTACCACCGTGCCGTCTGGCACTGCGCTGCCCCGTGACCCTGCACCTGGCTAAGCCCCGCAATCCACCAACCAAACAACAACTCCGGGCCCCGGGACTACCAAAACCCCCCTACCCACGGAGGGGAGAGAAACATCCCAGCTGCTCCCTGTCATCGCTCCCGGGATCCCCGTACAAAGCAGCGGTGGTGCCCCAACCTCACCACACACCGTGGGTGGCGTCACAAACCGACATCCCAAACACCAACAAACCACCCCTTTCACTCACGGGCGAGGAGCGCCGCTCGAGTCCCCGGGATCCGGCCCACCGCTCGAGCCACCGAGCAGCAGCAGCCGGACCCGAGCCGCAAGCGCGGTCGAGCAGCGCACCCCCCGCCCGCGACAACTTGGCGTTACAAACAGGATCTTACCGCTCTGCCGCCTGGTAGAAGTGCACCTTGTGTCCCACCGGAGGGTCCGGCCGAAAATTTCCAGAAGCCGCCATCTTGGGCACGAAAAGTCCCCGCTCGAGCGTCTTCCCGAGCAGTGGAGGCGCGAAAGCCGAAGCCCCGCCCCTGAAGAGGAGGTGCCGGAAAGAGACCAAGGGGGGACGGAAACAAGATGTCTGCGACCGACGGAGCCGCTGGAGGAGCGGTGGACATAGCCGTAGGAGTGCCTGTGGATGGGAATGGGCCCAGCCGTACTCCGGCCGCAGGAGCGGCAGGGGCCGCAGCTCCCGCCCTTGCTCAAGTGATGCCGTTCTCCTTGCCCTATGTGCCCGGAGCTACCTGGCTACCGCAGTACGACGGGAAACCTGACACTTTGCAGGTCTTCCGGAAGAAGCTTAGCCCACTCCTAGAACTGTACTCCCTGACTGATAAGCAGCGTGCAGCGGTAGTGCTGGGGCAGCTAACCGGCGCGGCTGAGCAGGAGACAGACACCTGGGCCGAGGGAGACTGGTCCTCCGTGGCCGCTATCTTCGAGAAGCTACAGATTGCCTTTGAGACTCGCACCGGAGCTGAACTGTGAATGCAGTTTTACCAATGCCGACAGCGGCCTACTGACAGTATTAGAGACTATGCCCTGTGACTGCAAACTTCTCTCTGTACGCTGAAGCGGGTAGATACCATCAATGATGCTGACAGTAACAAAATGCTAGTAGAGCAGTTCGTGCAGGGGATGAGATCCCCGGAGGACCGCAAACAGCTTCGGCTGTGGGCCTTAGAGCACCCTGATGTGGACTTTGCCGTGTTGAAAGAACGGGCCATTAAAGCTCTGCAGCCCCTGGCGTCCGATGTCCCTGGAGCGGCCCTGTGGCCGGCTGAGACGGCTCCCATCGTGGTAGCCCCTTCTCCCCCAGCTCCGGCAGCGCCTGCAAATTATGGCGGAATGATGGAGGAACTGGCTGCCCAAGTCCGTCGCATGGATGGAGACCTCGCCAAAATCCTCGCCGCACTTCAGCCCCCAACAAGATCCAGGCCCCTGGGGGGGTACAGCTCGCCGACCGCCCAGAAGACGTCCCCTGGATGCAGCGGAGAAGGGCTACGGACCCACGGTATGGACCTCCGATCTGTTACAAATGCAGCAAGCCCGGCCACTACTCACGACGGTGTCCGTTAAACGAACAACCCAAAGGGGCCAAGGGCCAATCCTCAGGAGTAGAACCCAGTGGCCCCCCCGACTGGCGGGACCGGTTCATCGGGGCCCGCCCCATCATCCCCCTGGCTGTGGACGGCGTCCCGCTGACGGCGCTCCTGGACACCGGATCTCAGGTAACCACGATGCCATATACACTGTATCAACGGTATTGGGGGGAGGATGAACTTGTCCCTCCAGACGGCAGCTTGACATTGATCGCCGCTGATGGCCTCCCCTTGACCCAAGTGGGGTACAAATATGTGGCTATGACTGTGGGGCGAACCGAGCTACAACACCAAGGGATGGTTGTGATAATGAATGACCCCAGTGATCATGATCCGAAGGTGGTGCTAGGAACTAATGTAATGGAACATTGCATGAGTGAGGTGCTGACCCTGCTACAACAGCTGGCGCCACCGCAGCCGGGGGCCGACAGAGGGCTGTGCAACGAGAGATTCAGGCCTTGATGTACCGGCAGCAAGTGAACTCTGCGGGAGGAGAGATTGGGGGAGTGAGAGTGATGGATGTGGCCCCTTTAACTGTGCCTCCCCAGAGCGAAATGATGATCTGGTGTAGGGCAGCGGTAGGTCCCCAGGGGCGTGATTACCCAGCCATGGTAGAGCCCCTGCCCTCTGAACACTGGCCTACTGTAATGGCCGCCCGGGGAGTGGTAGACGTGAGGAAGGGGAGAGTGCCCGTGAGAGTGTTAAATTGTGGGGAGGAGGAGGTTAGGCTTCCCCGGTACGCTACCCTCACCAAGCTGTTTACCCTAGACCCCCAGACTATTCAAGAGACAGTTGCCCCAACCTCCTCGCCTTCCGCCAGTCACCACATGTCCCCTGAACGGTTAGGTGAGTGGTGTCGAGAGCTACATGTAGGCACTGACGATACCCCCACACATCACAGGGACGGGGTATACCGGGTAGTGCAGGAATACGAACAAGTTTTTAGCAAACACCCGCTAGACTTTGGGCAGATTAGAGGGGTCCAACACTACATACCCACCGGCAGGCACCCCCCTATTAAAGAGAGGTATAGACCTATCCCGCCCGCGCACTATCAATGCGCTAAAGACATGTTGACAAACAAGAAGGAGGCGGGGGTTATTCGGGATAGCTGCAGTCCCTGGGCGGCTCCGCTGGTGCTGGTCAAGAAAAAGGATGGTACCATGAGGATGTGTGTGGATTACCGGAAGATCAACCAGATAACGCATAAAGACGCCTATCCTCTGCCCCGTATTGAGGAATCTCTAGCCGCGCTGAGAACCGCTAACTACTTCTCTACTCTTGACTTCACCAGCGGGTACTGGCAGGTGGCCGTGGCACCCGAAGACCGTGAAAAGACCGCCTTTGCTACCCCCATGGGGCTTTGTGAGTTCAACAGCATGCCGTTCGGGCTGTGCAACGCCCCTGGAACCTTCCAACGGCTGATGGAATGCTGTCTGGGCCATCCGAATTTTGAGACTGTCTTGTTGTACCTGGACGATGTAATTGTGTACTCCCAGACGTATGAAGCCCACCTGGAGCACCTAGCTGAGGTGTTCGCATCCCTTGCCAAGTATGGGATGAAATTGAAACCCTCCAAGTGTCACCTGTTGAAGCCCAGGGTACAGTACCTCGGACACGTGGTGGGCGCAGAAGGCGTCGCCCCAGACCCGGGGAAGATTACCGCCATACAGGATTGGCTGAGACCGACTACGGTGAGAGAGGTGAGACAGTTCCTGGGCCTGGTGGGCTACTACCGCCGCTTCATCAAAGGGTACACGAAAATGGCTGCCACCATGCAAGACCTCCTCGTGGGACAGACCAAGGGTGGTAGGCCTACTGGGACTCCGTTGGCGTGGGAGGAGAAGCATGAAGAGTCCTTCCGCCAACTGAAGATGGCGTTGACCGGGGAAGAGATCCTAGCGTACCCCGACTACAGCCTTCCATTCATCCTCTATACCGATGCCAGCAATGTGGGCTTGGGAGCGGTATTGGCCCAGGTTCAAGATGGCAGGGAGAAGGTGATTGCTTATGCCAGCCGAAAACTCCGACCCACAGAAAGGAACCATGAGAATTACAGCTCCTTCTAGCTCGAGCTTCTAGCACTGGTGTGGGCTATCACCGAGCGGTTCCGCCATTACCTAGCATCGGCCAAGTTCACCGCTTACACGGACAATAACCCGCTAACTCATCTGGATACAGCTAAGCTGGGTGCATTGGAGCAGCAGTGGGTGGCCAGGCTGGCCAATTACGACTTCACCATCAAATACCGGGCCGGCCGTACTAATGCTAATGCCGACGCACTCTCCCAGATGCCCCACCTGTCAGAAGAGGGGCTGGATGATGACGACCTCGAAGAGATCGAGTTGCCTGCGTTTCACCAGCCGCCGGTTGAGAAGTTGCGTGTCCATCAACAACAGGTGAACCTGGACCCACTGCCCAGTTAGGGAGAAGCTCAGGATCAGGCACCCGCTGTCCGTTTGGTCAAGACCTTGGTGGAACAAGGCTCCGCTGGAATGGACCCTGCTGCCCCTGCCGAGGCCCAACGCTTGTGGCGGGAACGAACCCGGCTATACCTGCACCAAGGGAAGCTGTATCGGGAGTTGATCAACCCGAAGACCCACGAGAAGATTCACCAGCTGGTGATTCCTCAGGCTAACGTGCCCACTGTCCTACAGGCATACCATGATGGTGCCGGGCACTTCGGGTGGAAGAAGCTGGAAATGCTATTGAGGGAGCGGTTCTATTGGAGTGGGATGCGGGAGTCTGTGGAGGCGTGGTGCAGAGAATGCGACCCCTGCACACTGAGAAGAAGGGACGAGGCCAGACAGAAGGCCCCTTTACGCCCAATCGTTACGCATCAGCCGCTGGAGTTGGTGGCCCTCGACCATGTGAAGCTCACCCCTAGCCGAAGTGGGTATACTTATGCCCTGACCATTGTAGACCACTATTCAAGATTTATGGTGGTTGTCCCAGTCAAGGACCTAACAGGCCGTACCGCCGCTAGAGCATTCCAGGCCTATTTCTGTCGGCCACATGGATACCCGGAGAAGGTGCTTACCGACCAGGGCCCGGCCTTTGAAGTGAAGGTGTTCCAAGAATTCTGCCAGCTGTACAGTTGCAAGAAAATTCGGACCACGCCTTATCACGCCCAAACCAATGGCATGTGCGAAAAGATGAACCACTTGGTCCTGAACCTCCTCAAGGCGTTGGAGGAGCAGAACCTATGGCCAGAGAAACTATCTGACCTGGTCGACATGTACAACAACATTCCTTCCAGCTCTACAAAGTGCACACCGGCGTACCTGATGAGGGCTCGACCCGGTCGACTGCCAGTGGACCTAGAGATGGAGTTGGAGGCCCCGGAAGCGCTCCCTTCGACCGCGGGGTGGGACATTCGACGAAGAGCCCAGTACCAACAGGTCCAGGACTATGTAGAAAAGAATTTGTGCCGGAGTCGGAAGCAGCAGGAGCAGTGCTTCAACAAAAAGGCGGCTGCAGGTCCCTTTCTGCCCGGAGATGTCTTCTTGAAGCGAAAGCGGAGGACTCATAAGCTAGACGACCAATGGGAGGGGGCCCCGTATGTAATACAACCCATCAATTGGGAGAATGGAAAGACCTACCAGATCAGCCGTGACCAGGGGAAGACTTTGGTCACGGTTTCCCGAGATTACCTGAAGAAGTGTCCCCTACCATTGAGGACGACAACTGAAGCCCCGGCCACCGAACCGGCTGAAGAGAAGGAGAAAGGGGTAATCCACACCATGATGGGCAATTTCCCGGCCGATTGGCCAACACAGAACGGCGCAGTGATCCTTCCCGTAATACTGTTCCCACAACCCATGGAGGAAAAAGAGATGGAAGTGACCGTTAATGCCTCGGCGCCCAGGGATGTGCCTGCACCCAGCTCCCCTATGCCTCTGCCTGCCCCACATGATAGCCGGGGGGAGGAACTAGCTGTGTCCTCTACTCCACTGCCTACCACCACCAACCTAGATCCACACGTCCCAACCTAGGTCGACCCCCGCTTAGGTACAGGGAGACTAACATTTAGGGGTGTGATGTTCTTGATGTTGTAGAATGTAACCGAATGATAAGAAAGATGAATTAGCCGAACTGTGACCAGATTAACACCGTGATTTAACCGGCCGTTGCCGGCAACTAGTCCCCGTTGGGACCCCTTGCACCGTGCGTAAGGAACTACTTACGGACGCCCGAGAACTTGCAGGGCAACCACGAACTTGTGGCATGTAAATATAATTGTTTTGGCAAAATCCGTGACCGCCTCCGGAGAGGCTGATTTGGGAGGATGGGCCTGGAGGAAAGGGATGGCCCAGGCCCGCCACTACCATAACCGGTGGCAATCCTCCGGGGGTTCAGAGGTCCCCATGGACGCGGGTCCCCTGAAAGAGACCGTACCCGCTCGGGCAATTTGGTTCTGGACTGGGGAAAGGGGTGCTGCCCACTTCTTAGGGGCAGCATCAGGGCCAGGTTGTTTGGGCGGGGGAAGAGCGGAAGCCGTACCGTTAATAAAAATGTTGGTAACGTTAAAAGTACTGTGCCTCCCGTTATGGGAAGTTTATAAAGAAATGCTTATGTTTGTGATTTTACATTTTACCGTTTTCTACCTTTTTCAGTTGTGAAACTAAAACTGGTGATGGCCGAGCAGCCCGAGGATGGTCTGCGTTTAACCAAGGGGGAATGTGGCGCCCTGGACAAGCCAGGACATCACAGGTGCTGCAACAACACACCCCACACCCTGGTTAGGAACACCAAGGTCAGACACAAATCCTTGTTGCCTCCCTCCAGGGGCTGATGTCCACACCAGGTGGGGTGGAGCCAGGCGGTTGGCTCCTCCCACCGAGGAGTTCACAGTCCTGGAGGCGGGAAAGAAGGTCAGATAGTGAATAGTAAGTTTTGGAGTAGGAGTGAGGAAGTGGTAGTGGAGGAGCAGAAAGAAACTGACCGTGTCCGGCTACGTGGCCGGGCACATACAGCAAGGTTGGCAGACGGTGGTGACCGTCTGCGGGAGAGGCCGATTGACGCACAACCGTAAGGACCGGGGACGGGCGGTGGCCCGCCGGTACCGGATCGGGGAGCAAAGAGAAGCCAGCACCATCTGGCAGGGCCTACGGACCCTGACCAGGCTAGGAGTCGCCGTTAAACCGGTCAAATCCGTCAGCGATGGGAACCTCCGGGGTTTCCCAGCAGTAAAGACCCGACTGAAGGCAACCGTCCAAACCGTGAGGGAGATAAAGCTACCGCCAGAGCTAAAGCTCCCAGGGCCAGAGCCTGCGGGCAAAAAGGGGCTCCCTTAGCCAACACACCGCTGGGGAGTGGGTTACCGGTGGGAAGCCATCGGGGCCGAGAACATAACACCGGTGCAGGGAGAGACAGTTACCGCCAACCTACCGGGAGTGACCGTCGCAGCCGTCTGTGGGACTCGTCCATCCAGCCGTTTGTTTTACCAGAGACTCCGTGTGCGTTACTGGCTGAGTAAGTACCACCGTGCCGTCTGGCACTGCGCTGCCCCGCGACCCTGCACCTGGCCAAGCCCCGCAATCCACCAACCAGACAACAACTCCGGGCCCCGGGACTACCAAAACCCCCTACCCACGGAGGGGAGAGAAACATCCCAGCTGCTCCCTGTCATCGCTCCCGGGATCCCCGTACAAAGCAGCGGTGGTGCCCCAACCTCACACACCGTGGGTGGCGTCACAAACCGACATCCCAAACACCAACAAACCACCCCTTTCACTCACGGGCGAGGAGCGCCGCTCGAGTCCCCAGGATCCGGCCCACCGCTCGAGCCACCGAGCAGCAGCAGCAGCCGGACCCGAGCCGCAAGCGCGGTCGAGCAGCGCACCCCCCGCCCGTGACATATACACCCAGAACTGCTCGTGGGTCTGAGTGTATATTGCTCCTGACAGGTTCCCTTTAAAGCTATTATGTCTCTAACAGCTTTTCTTGTATCCACAAATACTTGTTATTGTACTGTATATAGGGGTTGTTCACTCCTAAGCTAACCCCTTTCAATCCACATGTTTGCACCCATTAAAGTAAAAAAACTCATACTCCCCTCCCATGTTGTCGCTAGTCCAGCAGTGTTGGCAATCGAGTTCTCTGGGCTCCTGTGAGGTTGTGGTGTGACACCCTGGACTATCAGGTCGTCACAGGGTATTGTGCAATCTGCCCTTATGCACAATATCCCCACCCTCCTTGGTTATGGATCCCTGGCCTTCGGTGTTGCTAAGAACAGAGCCAGTCAAAACCCTAGGAACACTCTGCACCACAGCCACCAGACACACCAATGGGAAGCCTGAAGGGAATAGGGCTGCCCACTTGGGGGGTTGGTAGGGGAGAGTCAGAAGTGTTAGTAGCAGTGGAGTTGAGCGGTGACTCTGAAGAGGAGAGGTCACAAGGAGTGTGTAGTGCTGAAGGGGAAGGAGAGAGGAGGTCAGGAGCAGGGTTCCCTGTAGAATACTAGGTGGCAGACGTTGGTCTGGGCCTGGTAGAAGCTGGAACCCCGGTCGCTGTAATACTACTGTATGAACTGAGGATTTCGATTGCGTTAGGGCAATGACAACCAGAGACGGGTTCTTGGTGCAAAGACGTTTATAATATGCAACCAACAATATGTACACAGAACAGAACATAAACACAGTAGAACATAAACACAGTAGAACATAAACACAGTAAATACCTGCCAGGGTCGGAGCAAAGGGGAATTCCCGGGGCCACGCACCGGACTCCCCCAGGGAGACCACCAGGAGCGAACCCCTATACAGGGGCTGTCTGGCGATCACCCCAGAAGGCCTAAATGCGCAGCAGCCGGGACACGAAAGGGCAACAGGTTATAGTCCAAAAATGTCCGTACGTGATGCGAGTCCTAGGGTGGATATGAAACGGAAGGAACCGGGCAGAAGTGCCGACCAGAGACGGCAGACGCAGTCCGGGCACAGCTTGATGAGACCAGGTGAAGTCCAGAGCCGGTGTCGGGTGTTTTCAACAGGATCCAAATGTGAAGATGTAATTTACCCTCTCACTGTATATGCTGTGATACTATGTCATGATATGTATATTTCCCTGGTTGTATTAGTTGTAATTCATGTATTTCCTTGGGGGAGCTACTGGTCTCAATGTGTCTCGCTCATACAATTGTAGTCTTGGCATCTAATGTGATTATGTAAATAGCCTGTCCTCTTCTTTCCAGAGTTGTGTATCTAATCTGTAATTGCATTGGCCAGTGAAGGAATAGTCATTGTTCTTTACAGCAGGGGATCCCTTCATCTACTGTGGCTGGCAGACATATCGGAGCCCTGTGATGGACCAAACCATTGATGATAGGATGTGTGACCCCTACCCCCTGAACAAACATGGTGGGCTGGTCAAGGAGCACAGACAATGCATTTCCCTTTTTGTAACTTCAGAGTGAGCTGGAACTAAGAGAGGAAGGAGCTCCAGCCTGGGTGGCTGTGGACACGAACGGAGCTAGGCCTGTGTGGCGGCCCGTGGGATTGTGTGGAACTCTTTGGACTACTGTAAGGACGATTGCTTTGTTATCCGGTCCGAGGATTGTCGGGAAGGGCCCCCGAATCTGTTTTATGTGGACTTATCGTGTGCTGTTCCAGTGTTCTTGTGAATAAACCTGTTGGATCGTCCCTCGGCCTCGTCCATCCTTTGCTCTGTTGTACACTCCCGTCACAAACTGGTTGGCAGCGCTGGGATCAGAGCAGAAGGAATGGAGGACAATGGCTCAACATCAGGAACCAGCACTGCAGAGTACAAGACCTGGACTTTGGGGAGCCTGCAATCAAAGGCCCGTGAAGTAGGAGTTCGTTTCAAAGGACTCTCCAAGGAGCAGCTGATTGAGGCGCTAGAAGGAGTCTGCTCGCAAAATGACGTGGAGGAAGGATCCTCACAGCAAACGGAAGAAAGACGGGAGCTGGAGGTAAATACCCAAAAAAGTCAATGGATTGTGTGGTATGAGGAGGAAATGGCACTGCTTGGAGATGAGGCCACCATAGAAGATAAGAGGGAGGCTATTCGCGGAGCTAAGGAGAGGGCATTGCTGGAGAGGAGGCTTGCTGTGGAAGCAGCTAGAGGCTCCAGACAGACTGTAACCCCAGCACCCACCATGAGGGAACTTCCCAGGGTGTCCCGCAAAGACTTTAAGCCGTTTAATGAGGCTGCAGGCGACATTGAGGGCTTCTTCCAGGACTTTGAGCATCAGTGTCGATTAATGGAAGTCCCGGACAGGGAGCGTGTCCGGCATCTGGTTGGGCTCCTAGAGGGGGGAGCTGCTGAAGCCTATAGAGCTATGGACCCTCGGTGGAACTGTGAGTATGCGGATATTAAACAGACTATTCTAGAACATTATGCTGTGACCCCAGACACTTACAGGACTCAGTTCCGTGCTTTAGCCTGTGATGGGGAAGTGTCTTTTAAGATATATGCTCATAGACTCAAACAAATATGTAATCGCTGGCTGGAGGCAGAGGAGGCCTTATCTTGGGGGACCTTCCTGCAGGTCATCCTAAAAGAACAATTCTTTGCCCAGTGCCCCGCTGAGATCCGGGAATGGGTGCGTGAGAGAAAACCAGCGACAGTGGAGGAAGCTGCTGCTCTAGCTGATGAGGTGCTCACCATCAAGCCTCAGTGGAGGGTTCTGTTGGAGGATGGAGAGACACCTAACAGCTCCACAACACCGGATGCCCCCAGTTATTCTGTCCCCATTGTTCCCCGTTCCTCTAAGCCACCACATGTTGATACCCGTGTTAATGTGCCTCCAGTTGCTTCTACTGCACTTTCTGGAATATGCCGGGGTCCCGGGCATTTGCAGGCCTCATGCCCAGCCAGCCCATGGAGGAATCATCCTCAAACCCCTACAGCACCTTCAGGTGGGAGCCGGCCTCCAAGTTCCCCTACCCCTTACCCAAGAGGACGCCTTAGATGGAGGGAGACCCAGCGCAGATGCTATCAATGTGGACAGCCAGGGCATCGGCAAGTCTCCTGCCCAGCTGTTCAAATGAGGACTGATCCTGCACCCAATCGGATTGTTAATTATTTACAGCCCAGTGCCATGGAGGAAGATGTGGCACCGCTATGTGAGGACTGGGCTAGTGACTCAGCCCCCCATGTTGCACCACCAGGAGTTTACGGGGTGCGACCCGCAGTTATGACGACTTCTGCTCATCGAGGTAAGCACTTGCAGGAGGTTGTGCTGGATGGACAGAGACTTGTTGGATTTTGTGACTCGGGTGCTTTCCTCACACTGGCTGATCCCCGAGTGGTTCGGCCTGAGGCAATCCATAGAGGACCTGGGATTGTCATTGAACTGGCTGGTGGACAATGGAGGACTATTCCCACAGCCACTGTGGATCTGAACTTTGGTTTTGGGGTCAGGCGATGTGTGGTTGGGGTGATGGGTGGTCTGCCTGCAGCTGTTCTCCTGGGCAATGATGTGGGAGAGCTACGATGCCAATTTGTGGCTGCATGAAGCCACATGTAAGTAACGCTCTGCCTGTGTGTACTTAACCAGTGACCTGTAGAGGTCCCTAGTACGTACACAAGTTGGGAGGGGGAGGGATTGTGAAGATGTAATTTACCCTCTCACTGTATATGCTGTGATACTATGTCATGATATGTATATTTCCCTGGTTGTATTAGTTGTAATTCATGTATTTCCTTGGGGGAGCTACTGGTCTCAATGTGTCTCGCTCATACAATTGTAGTCTTGGCATCTAATGTGATTATGTAAATAGCCTGTCCTCTTCTTTCCAGAGTTGTGTATCTAATCTGTAATTGCATTGGCCAGTGAAGGAATAGTCATTGTTCTTTACAGCAGGGGATCCCTTCATCTACTGTGGCTGGCAGACATATCGGAGCCCTGTGATGGACCAAACCATTGATGATAGGATGTGTGACCCCTACCCCCTGAACAAACATGGTGGGCTGGTCAAGGAGCACAGACAATGCATTTCCCTTTTTGTAACTTCAGAGTGAGCTGGAACTAAGAGAGGAAGGAGCTCCAGCCTGGGTGGCTGTGGACACGAACGGAGCTAGGCCTGTGTGGCGGCCCGTGGGATTGTGTGGAACTCTTTGGACTACTGTAAGGACGATTGCTTTGTTATCCGGTCCGAGGATTGTCGGGAAGGGCCCCCGAATCTGTTTTATGTGGACTTATCGTGTGCTGTTCCAGTGTTCTTGTGAATAAACCTGTTGGATCGTCCCTCGGCCTCGTCCATCCTTTGCTCTGTTGTACACTCCCGTCACACCAAATAGCAATCAGGAACCAAGAGCAGCAGGGCAGGAGTATACAGGAAGCAGTATACTCAGGCAACTAGACTAAGCTTAGGGGCGGGCATTTAAACAGATGAACAGGAAGTAGGGCAACAGAACAGAAAACTCCATGTTAACAAAGGGCAAGATCCTTCAAAAGAAAATTGGAAATCCTGGAACTCTGACAGTCGCAGGGGATCGTGTGAAGGGGCACAGATCTGCCGAGGATGGCAGCCGGCGGCCTTGAGCCATCTCCGGGCAGGGGCTAGGGCACGATGGGGTACGTGGACCCTAGGCCGGGAAGTAGTTTCACACATCCTGGTAATTTATCTGACGAGGGTGAAGTCTTCAAGATTCATCCTCCACCCACTCCAAAATCGGGATACTAGCGCAATGAGGGGGATAGGACTTTCCCAATACATAGTCCAGAAAATCCCAAGTGTGAACCCTGAGAGCAAGCTCACTCCATTAGCCATACGGGTGAGCGGGACCCGACTAGTTCTACACTACAGGGTCCAAAAAGTGAAGAAAGTGCCACGGAAAAGATCACAGGCTAACAAGCAACACCAATAGGCACGGATCCACGCGTGCTCCCTCCCTACTGCAGCGGTGCTCAGAATTCTGGTTTACAAGTTGTTGGTGTCAGTATTCTTGGACTGAGTGAGTACGCAGAAACCCTTTCCTCACCAACGGCACCCCTTCACTACCATCACCGGGCCCCGGGGCAAAATCCCCTACCCACGGAGGGGTTAAACACCTTGCTGACATACCACCGCCACCGGGCGCTCCCAACAGCAGCGGTGGTACTCCATCTTACCACGCACCGGGGGTGGCGTCACGAACTTCTAACTCCCCTGTACATATCTCCCTTTTTAAATTCGAGTGTCCACACGACCCCCCGGGTCCGGCGACCCCTCGAGCCACTGCGGTTCCGGATCCGAGTGGCTCTCCCACTGACAGTGGCATCACACAAACCTCGAGCCCAATCACTGCTGGCATTCTTTCCCCGCTCGACATATAATTAAATAACAGGAAGTAAGCGGCCAGCCTCTTCTGTCTCTTGTAGATGGCCAGGCCTTCTGTTCAAAGAGGAAAAGAGATAAGGTAAAGCTACACATAATGTGTAGTTGCCCTCAACTGAGGAATGGGAATATAATATGAGTACAGGGTTTGTCTGAAACAAACCTTTTGCAGTCTGTTGCTACACTGGTTAAAGGAGCACCTTTTTGACACTTTTATTATAAAATATCTTCTATAACGACCAATGGGGACTGTTATGATTCAGTGACCGAGGAGGATTAAAAAAAAAAAGCAAAAACTAAGAAATCCAGTGAGACACCAGAGTGGTTGGAAACTCAGTTGACTGCAGACCTCACACTGACAACACTACTAGAAGTAGCCTGGGACGAGCCTACGATGACCTAGTCGCCTCGACACAGCCGGAAAACTAATTCTTCCTAAAAGGAGAAAAACACGAAAATC
Source organism: Anomaloglossus baeobatrachus (assembly GCF_048569485.1). Taxonomy (NCBI): domain Eukaryota; kingdom Metazoa; phylum Chordata; class Amphibia; order Anura; family Aromobatidae; genus Anomaloglossus; species Anomaloglossus baeobatrachus. The sequence goes on along the minus strand of NC_134357.1, from coordinate 568,411,319 downwards.
TAATCTGCCTTGGAGCAGTTCCCCAAAGATATAGATAGCCCCTAAACATATAAAACTGAGGAGACAAGATGAAACACAGAACACAGGTAGAAAACAGATTCAGCAAAGATGAGGCCCAAACTATCTATATAGGAAAGGACAGAAAAGAGCACTGTCTGCATCCGTACAATACCCTAGAAAAAACCAACACACCTGATAGGAAAAAAGCTGAGACCACACGGCCTCTCCCCCACTATATCAGTACTCTGATGTTACTGGGATTCAAGCAAAACACTAATATAGAGGGAGGACTAACATTAATACAAAGCATGACAAAACACAAATACATTGCAGAATATGGAGCAAGGTACACAGACATTCCTAGCAGGGAATGATCCAACTCCACTCAGTACTCCACAAGCAAAATCAGGGAACAAGCTTTAGTACCTCCAAATTAAACAACAGAAAAATGGAAACAAAACCAGCAGAGGTACAAGACCAAACTTATCTGTTAGGCGTTCAAGTAGAAACAGAAGATAGGGCAGGCTTCAGAATGTCCACAGCACCACAGGAAGCAACACTGATCACCGGCCCAGACCAAGAGAAAACTACTCAGTTATATAGGCCCAGTCTGAAGACCCTGATTTCCAATCATCATCAGCTGTCTGGCTTCTGTTAAGCAGACCAACTCCACTACCAGCACTGGCCCCAAGAGGGAGTCCCAAACCAGAACGCAGTCCAAGTGTGTTCAGAACAGGGGACTCTGCCATTGTTAATGCTGGATATGTATATGTGTCTCAATGGCGCAGCGGTATCTAACACCACCGTCTGCTGTTTTGGCTGAATGTATGTCGCTATAACAATGTTGCATAATCTCATATGATTGTGAGAATTAGAAATTTGGACAACTGCAGAACAGTAGAACTGTCATGGGTGACACAGTCATGTGGTTTCTGGCAATAGAAGATCACAGCTTTTGATTGCTCAAAATGCTCCCTGACTTTCTATTATTCCTGCTGTTAGTATTCATTGTACTAGGTAGCTTTCCTGCTGGGTTTTCATCTCTTCCCCTTTAAGACCCAGCAGAGTGCTCCTTCCGTCCAGCTGCTAATTATCAGTATTACCCTTGTGATTAAATACTCCTATCTTCCCTGGACTTGTGCTGATGATTTTATTCAGTTCCTTCACAAGGTCTGCATGCAAGCAGTCAGCTTGCAATCATCAGTAGGATCGTTGCTGTTCTTTACTAAACTTCTGTCACGTCCCCACCTGCAACTTCTGCTTCGATCACCAGGCGGTGCCGTGTTCCCACTGTGGATAGTGCTGGTGACAGGAAAGCAGTTGGTGCCAGTGGCTCTGGTGGGCTCAGGTTCTCCTCATCCACTAAGCTGAGTTTCCCTGGACCTGCAGTACTACTGGCTGACTGTAGGTGGCGTGTGTCGTCCAGCTGAAGTTACCACCATTCAGCTGCAGCCAATGGAAAGACACCACATCCTTTTAATTCCCCCTCTTGTCTGCTAGTCTCTGCCTGAGATGGTTCTGTATTCCTGGTTCCCGTGCTGTTTTGTGATTCCAGTATTTTGACTTCTACTTGTTCTCTGCCTACACTCCTGCCTACCATATTTGTACCTTGCTGCCTGATCCGGATTTCACCTCTCCTTCATTTTCTGATTATGTCCTTGCCTGGCTGATTCTGTCCGTTTTGCATTTCCTGGTTCGACCCTGCCTGACTACTACTCTTATTGGACTGCAGCTTACCACAAGTACTGATCTCCAGGGCCCTGTGTAATTCCAAATCCCTGTATAGGGGTTTCAGGGTTCTCAGGGTCCTGCTTTGTGAGCAGCTTTCCTCTAGCCTGGCAATTACAGCCAGTCTGAGTTTGTGGTTTTAGGCAGGCATTACAACTTCTTACTGCATTGTCTAGAGATAAGTTGTTTGTTGTTTTCCCTTTTTTTTTTTTTTATCCCTGCGTGTCCTTTAGCGTCTAGTGAGGTTAACAAAGTGCTCATCCCATCCGCTCCCTACCTAGGGCCCAGATCAGGGTCAGCAACCTATCTAGTGTGGTGAGGGAAGCCAGGACCCTGCGGTAGGCTTGGTCAGTGTCACCATCTTCCTCTTCCCTAGACACATGGTTTCCCTTCCCTTTCGCCATTCGCTTGGTACTTCCCCGTATGTAGCTTGACAAGGACAGAATAAAAAACAGAATTCAAGGGTTCAAATTTAATTGCTGAACAAAACATTCAGCTTCGTGAATAGTACCTAACTAGATGAAAAATAAATCATCAATAAATATTTTATAAAGACTGACTCAGTGGCAGAATGAAAGAGGCGGTAAACAGGGACTCAAAATGCCCCATGAACAATATTGCATAAATGAGCACTAAACGAGACTTAATAGCACAACCCGTCGTCTGCCAATACGTCACATCCCCAAAAGAAAAAAAACCCATTGTATTAGATTTATTTTCTTTAATTACAATCTAATCCCTGGGAACTTATGTATTATTCAAATAGAATTCTTTGGTTTCTATACCCAAATGCTGCTCAATATTAGAGTATAAAGAATTTACATCTAATGTAAAAAGATATAGTAAGATGGTACAGATATTTGACTTAACTCATCTAGAACTTTGGACCAATTCAGTAAAAATAATGGTACTTGGGGAAGAAAGGGTTTCATAATTTCATGGTTTTTAAGGTTGAAGTTAGATTTAAGTCCATCTAGTTCAACAACCCCATGGGGCAGACAGTAAACTCCAGATTAGGGGAAAAATTCCTTCCCAACTCCACGTATGGCAGTTAGACTAGTTCTCTGGATCAACATCCATCACAGAATCTAGTGCACATAATCAATAATATTATATTTATCAATAAAAGTATCCAGGCCTCTCTTAAATTTTAATGAGAGTAGTCTTATTATCTTGTTACGGAGGTGGATCCTACTAGTGCACCCATTCCCACAGAAGTGCCGTGTCCTTATATTCTCTTAACTTTTAGTAATGGGCGGACCCAGACTGTGAAAGTCTGGTTCCGCGCGGGTTCAAAACTACTCGAGCACCGGGCCCAGAGTTCTCAGGGAACTCCGGGTAATGATCCGGGTCAGGCAACTCGGGTAATAAAAAAAAACAAAAAAGAAACAAACTGAAAAATAAAGAAAATAAGAAAAAAAAGCAGGCACGCGATACTTTCTAAGTCTCTGACGTGGCTGTAACTGCTTTCGGGGCCACTCATTCTATTTCTGGGGCTGCTCATTAACCTCATACATATTGACTGCTTCACCCACCCACCGGCAGTCCTAACAACATTGCCAGCCTGTGTGACAGTGTATCTGACTGCAACCAATCACAGACCCTGCCTGCGGGTCTGTATCGTGGTGTAAAAATAAATACTGTAAAAAAAATAAATATTGGTATAAGGACCTCCCATATTATGATATCTAACACAGATAAAGTATAAGGCTACAGGCTGCAGCCCCCAGCTGTGCACTTACCTTGGCTGTGCATCAAAATACGAGGAACTGCATGTGGCTTTTTTAAAAAATTATTGAAATAAATAATTTAAAACCAGTGTGCGGTTACCAGCGCTCACAGCCACCTGGTCTCCCAGCAGCTGTAAGCTCTGCAAACCTTAAAAGGAGCCTTTAAGTTTCTCGGAGTTCCCACGTGTTGAGACACCTGGAGGCTGTGAACTCTGGTAACAGTTCACAGCCTCCAGATGTACCAGCAGCTCAGAATTCAAGGAATGTTAAAGGCTCCCTTAAAGTTACTGGGTTGACAGCTGCCACGAGACTCGGTGCCTGTAAACCCTAGAAACCTTAAAGGAGCCTTTAAGAGTGCCTTTAATGTTCCCTGAGTTCCCAGCTGCTGGGACATCTGAAGGCTGTGGTCTGTTACCAAAGTTCACAGCCTCCAGGTGTCCCAATAGCTAGGAACTCCAAAAAACCTAAAGCTCTCTTAAAGGCTCTTTTTTAAGGTTTCCGCACCTCACAGCTGCCGGTTTGCCAGACACAACGCCACATCAATCAGACAATCTGGCAGTAAGGTCAGTGAAAATCACACTGGGGCGCCCTGTTGCTCTCATTGAATGTGGAACCCGCCAGATCGCGGTCCATGGCCACACGGCAATCCGGCAGCGGATTCTACTTACACGGAGAGCAGCTGGGAGTCCCAAGCGTGACCTCCCCTGACCTGACTGACGGGTCCCCCTGCTGCCATCAGTGTTTCCTGGAGTCTACAGTGAATGGTCATGTTATCAGTCACTGCAGACTCTGGATGTAGCAGAGCCGGGATCGTTACGGGACCTCATGTAGATTATATCTGTGACGCCCTGGCCTATCAGATCTTCACAGTGTATTGTGCAATCTGCCCTTCTGTGCAATATCCACCTCCTCCTTGGTTACGGGTTCCAAACTAATGGTGTTGCCAATATCAGCCAATCAAAATCCTAGGAACACTCTGCACCACACCCACCAGTGGATGGCCAGAGTGGAATAGGGTCGCCCACTTGGGGGGTTGGTTAAGGGGAGGTCAGGAGTAGGTCAGTGAAGTATAGGGAGTGAAGGAGAGAGGAAGTCAGGAGCCGGGCTCCCTGGAAGTCACTAGGTAGCAGATGGTGATCTGGGCCTAGTAGGAGCTGGAACCCCGGTCGCAGTGGATCATGACAAGGGGCACAGAACTGTCGAGGACAGCCGGCAGCCTTGTACCATCACCGGGTTGGGACCAGGGCGCGACGGGGTAGGGACCCTAGGTGAGGGAGTAACTTCAGGCAACCTGACAATTTACCCAATGAGAACGGCGCCTTCAAGATCCGCTCTCCACCCGCTCCAAAATCGGGGTACTAGCACAACGAGGGAGATAGGACTTTCCACTAAAACGGTCCAGGAAATCCCAAGCGTGAATCCTGAGAGCTAGCTCCCTCAGTGAGCCACACTGGGGAGCGGGACCCGACTAGTTCTACACTACCGGGGCCAACTGACAAGTGAACTTAGTGCCAGGAGGAAGGTCATGGATCACCAGTGGGGACGGAACCCAAACATGCTCCCCTCAACGGCAGCGGTGTCCAGAACTTTGGTTTGCCAAGTTGTCGGTGTCAGCTTTATTGACTGAGTGAGTACACAAGTGACCCTTTCACCCCAAACGGCACTCCCCAACACAATCACCGAGTCCCGGGGCATCCCCCCTACCCGTGGAGGGGTTAAAACACCTAGCTGCCCACTCCATCGCCCTGGGTACTCCCAGCTGCAGCGATGGTACTCCACCTTACCACACACCACGGGTGGCGTCACGAACTTTAAATATACAATCCCCTGTAAATACCCCCTTTATTTGAGTGACCGCACGACCCCCGGGTCTGGACGTCCCTCGAGCCACCGTGGATCTGGATCCAAGCAGCCTGGCTGCTGACACGGGGGCGGCACATATCTAATAGATGGAACAATTCTGGGTGGCTTGGGGCTGATATTTGCCCTTCTATTATGTGAATGGTTGGCAAACAATGAATGATTCTCTATCTTAGGCCACACGCCGAGAAAAACGGTGCGAGTGGAGTGCGATAAAACATCGCATTCCACTCGGACCAATTCTAGCCTGTGTGTTAGCGCACATGAGCGATTATTTTCTCAGCTGTAATCAGACCGAGAAAACAATCGCAGCATGCTGCGACTGGAAGGCGAGACTCTCTCTCTCACATCCATTCAAGTGTATGGGGTGAGAGAAAAATCGCACTGCACTCGCGGTACACTGGTGTACCGCTTGTGCAGAGCGAGAATCGCAATAGCCGGTTACAGAGGAGAGAGGGAGAGAAATCCCTCCCTCCCCTCCTCCGTGCCGGCCCGCCGCTCCGCAGCACTGGCCCGCCCCCCCTCAGCTGAGGTCCGCTTGTATAGTCAGACCTCAGTCGCAGGGACACTCGCATGACACTCGGCTCTTGCTGTGCTGCCAGCATGAGCAGAGCGTCATGCGAGGATCACACTAGTGCCCCGTGTGGCCCCGGCTTAACTTTAAAACTTTTACTCTCTTTTGAGACTCGCCCCTAATTTCCAGGTTCCCATTTTCCATTGTGCGTCTTCTATGACTTTCTCATATCTCTCCCCTAGGTGTTCTACATACTCATCTGTCCACTTTGCACTCAGCAACAACAACATAGCAGGGTTCAAAATTGTACGTTTGGAGGGTTAGATCATACTTGGTGAATCAGGCAACACAAGGATTTTTTGTGTGAGGCTGGGTCACCAATTCAGTGACAGAATGCGATTTTGTATTATATATGGGCGATGTATTATTACTATGTTTATGTGCTACCACTTCTTGAATGCGGAAAGAGGATGTAACATCCAGGCCAGAGCTTGTCCCATCTATTTCCACCACGTTTGCTGGGAGTTGCCTTGCCTTTGTAGGTGATGCGGAGCCTAAAGGCCCCGTCACACTAAGCAACATCGCTAGCAACATCGCTGCTAACGAACAACTTTTGTGACGTAGCAGCGATGTTGCTAGTGATGTCGCTGTGTGTGACATCCAGCAACAACCTGGCCCCTGCTTTGAGGTCGTTGGTTGTTGCTGAATGTCCTGGGTCATTTTTTAGTTGTTGCTGTCCCGCTGTGAAGCACACATCGCTGTGTGTGACAGCGAGACAGCAACAACTAAATGTGCAGGCAGCAGGAGCCGGCTTCTGCGGAGGCTGGTAACCACAGTAAACATCGGGTAACCAAGAAGCCCTGTCCTTGGTTACCCGATATTTACCTTTGTTACCAGCCTCCGCCGCTCTCACTGTCAGTGCCGGCTCCTGCTCTGTGCACATGTAGCTGCAGGACACATCGGGTTAATTAACCCGATGTGTGCTGTAGCTAGGAGAGCAGGGAGAGCAGCACTAAGCAGTGTGTGCTGCTCCCTGCTCTCTGCACATGTAGCTGCAGCACACATCAGGTAATTAACCCGATGTGTGCTGTAACTAGGAGAGCAGGGAGCCAGCGCTCAGTGTGCGCTGCTCCCTGCTCTCTGCACGTGTAGCTCCGTGCGCTGGTAACCAAGGTAAATATCGGGTTGGTTACCCGATATTTACCTTTGTTACCAAGCGCAGCATCTTCCACGCGGCGCTGGGGGCTGGTCACTTGTTGCTGGTGAGCTCACCAGCAACTCGTGTAGCGACGCTCCAGCGATCCCTGCCAGGTCAGGTTGCTGGTGGGATCGCTGGAGCGTCGCAGTGTGACATCTCACCAGCAACCTCCTAGCAACTTACCAGCGATCCCTATCGTTGTTGGGATCGCTGGTAAGTTGCTTAGTGTGACTGGACCTTTAGTCCTGTTTAATTCCTTGTTCTGTTGGTGCTGCTAAGTGAGACAGCTACTGTATACAGTGAATACCTGGCGCCTTTCCGTGAGCCCTAGGTGGGACTGTAATTTATTTAAACCCCTGAAACTCTCACTGCTAGTTAGTTTACATTCACTGGCTTTTGTGCAATCTGCTCCTGCTTTGCTTATTGAATTCCTGTTGTCTGAACATGGCCTCTTTCCTGATCATCCTTTTGTCTTCTGATTTTGTGCCTTGGCTGCGCTCCTAGCTCTGACCCAGCCACCTTGACTTCTCTTACCTCTGGTTCGCTCCTCTGGCCAGCAGCTGTTCTGTAAAAGCAATCCAGTGGACCCGGCTGTAATATGAGATTCTTGGCCAGGATTCTTTTAGAGTGGCTAGTGACAAGTCTGTCTGATGTTGCCTTTTGGAGCCGACAGACTTGGTAGTCATGAGTCACTGTTTAATCTCATCAAGTTGGGTAAGAATTCCCCTGAAGGGCTTGTTGTTGTCTGGCAGATCCAATGATGTAGCAGTATATCAGCTTTTATCTACTGAAAACATAGGAGAGCGAAAAATAGGACTTTACCAGATAAATGGTGAGTTAGGTAAAATTGAAACCACTCACCTGGCAGGCACAACTCTTATAAAAGGTATAATTTAAGGCGGTTGCTGCAACTCCACATGAATAATCTGGAAAGTACTGGAGAAAGAATGGATGTATTTCCGCGCTACCACCAATGCGAAGAAGTGTTGATTAATATTAGTAATTTATTTTACAGGTTGACGACGGTTGTTGACAACGGCAAAAAAAATAAATCTACTTTTATTTCTTAGTTTATAAATCTAAATAGATCTTCACAGGGGAGAGTTAGAAAGCATATAATGGGCAGCAGACATTTTGCATCAGCAAGCGCTCTAGCCGAGTGTTTGCATCAGTGCGCTCATTAATTAAGTGGGTTGTCCACTACTAGGACAACCGCTTCTCATTCCACGTGTTTCCCCCAGGTAAAATTAAAAAAAGTTTACACTCACCTCCATGGCTGGCACTGTTCTAGCGGTGTCCAGGCTTGTGGTGCCTGGGCCCATGTGAAGTTAAATAATGCAAGCCCCATATCCAATCAGCACCGGCTTCTGTCTCTCCTCCTTCAGATAAATCAACAGAAATTGAGTACAGCGGCTGCCACTCACTTCCTGTTTACTGCTTCTGTGTCCAAAGGCAGAGAGAACGAAGTCGGCACTGAATGGATGCGGGGCTCACATGACCTAACGTCACATGAGCCAAGGCACCACTGGAACTGCGAAGGTGAGTATAGGTTTTTTTATTTTACCTAGGTTAAACATGTGGAATCAGAATGGGTTTTCCTAGTGAACTACCCCTTTACGGAGCAAAACCAAGCACAATATAGCTAGTGGAGGAGGAATGATGTTGCAAATTCTACCAGAGCACGTTAGATGGAGGACTCCACCCTGCATCTTACAAAGAAGAATGAAAAGAGGTTCCGGAACACCATGTAACAGATTCCCTGCAGCTAACAATAAGCCTACCACACTGTACACTTTGCATCAATGCAATGAATGCAATGTTAATAAATGCCAGGAGAGAAGATTCTTTACATCTAATATCTTCCTCTTCCAGCGTTTGTACCTTTTAGAGTGAAATAATGGACCTAACTGAGGTGGTCTGACCTCCAGCCCTAGTTACTCCTGGGATAATCCTGTTGTGTCTTCTTGATGAGAAGTCGGTACATCATACCGGTATATTGATATGTTTAAATGCATTCTAGAATAGATGGATGAATACATGCCCCCAAACCTGGCTCATTGGTGTAAGATGATTAGTAGAATCGTGTATCAACCTGTTATCTGTTTATTATGCATGGCCACACGACTGGTCAAATCTGCACCATATTGGACACTTTAGTAAATCAGGCACTTTGAAAATTAGTTTTGTCTAATTGCTCCTACTCCTTATCTTTATATTCCCTTAGTATAACCTATAGTTTAAATACTTGGGGAATTTTTAGGGAATTTTCTTTGGCTTTTGTCCTCTACGGACCCTAGTATTGCTGGTATCACCCATGTTTATCTCTTTTTATAGGTTGTATGGCAGATTTTCTAATGTATAAGAGAAAAGGACAAATTTTTCAGACCAGACATTATCCACAGTTCGACCAGAGTGTTGTTCAAGTATCATCAGTTTTTCTGGTACATGGAGAAAAAAAAGTTTAACCTTTTTCATTCTGACAGTCCGTGAAAATCAGACCACACTTAGATATCATCCGAGTGAGGTTCGAGTTATTCACTGACCGTAGACTTGCATTGCCAATTTTAATCAGACACTTCATTCAAAATCGGAAAGGTCTCCTCAATTTTCCGTGGACCACGAAAAATAAGACATGTGAATGACACCATAAACTATCACAGTTACAAGAACTATTATGCAAATCACGGATAGCAGTCATATAACTTGGACGTCTGAATGAGCCCTAACTCAGCACATCAAATTCCTGCACATAACTCAGAGAAAACACTTAATGTTTTTAGGCACACACACAAACAACAAATAGTTAAAGAGGACTTTTTACCAGTTTGAGCATGTCAAACTGCCCACATCAAGGTAGAAATGGCTGCAAAGCTGAGATATATGTAATTATTAATTTCTCATCACTGTTGCGGAGATATTAGTTTGTAAAGTTTAGTTCATAATTTGGTATAGTTAAAGTGGGAATAACCAAGATTGTCTCTGGGGGCATATGCATCTTCCACTGCATGAGATTGACAACACACGGGTAAGAAAATATCACGGCCTCCCCTACTCACTGATATGTGCAGTTATTGTGTACAGATATACGGTAGCTCAACCAAATTAGGTATCATTACAAACACTTTCGGATCTCATCTCACAGTGCTATCAACTATGATCCTTCCTCCACACTGGCTGCTGTAAGATGAGATACAGAAGTGTTTATAGTGATACATAGCTCTACTGTATTTTCCATATTAGAAGCAGACATCAAGTGAATATCTCAGTTACGGAGAGGAGAGAAAAAAATAAAAAGCCAATATTCTATGATGTGGCCAGATAACATGCTCAAACAGGTGAAACTTCCTCTTAAGACCTTTATAGATCCATGCAAAGCCGGGTAATTCTACTAGTCCCCTATAAAAGGATAATTTAAAAAAATGGAAAAGTGTCTTAACAGACCTCGGATGCTTAATATAGTTCTTTGTTCTATTTCTATATAAAACTGTATACCTGCTCTCCCTTCATTATACAGGTTATAAGCCAAGATCTTAAAAGGTAAACAATAAAAATATAGATGCAAACAGATGAATGTTAATGTTAAGAGCAAATGTTTATTATTCTTTGGTTACAAGTTTTAATGGGGTGGTCCGACATATCTTTCTTCCATGTGATCTGGCATCAGGTGTGTGTAGATGCTGTTATCTTTGATTAGGACAGATGAGGAGGGACCTATTCAGTTCCCATTTGGTTTTATCCGATTAATAAGACATGATAATTATTACATGTGGCATGCTTTGTGTCTGACATTTGTCTCAGCATGTGTCCCGATCATGTATGCCAGAGAAGTTCTGGTCAGACTCTTTAAGATGCAGTTATAGAGCTTATATAAAAGTAAAGAATTTTACATAAATTCTAAAATATTTAGGTTAATTATGAAAATTCTACTTGCTGATGTTTATTGCTCATTGCATACAGAAAGTTTCCTCATCATTATCATTTATTGTTCTAAATTACTTTTCCTTTCAGACTTGTTACTTAACCTTGACTATAGCTTAACTTTTACTGTAAAATTCATCAATAACATAATTTTATAAAATATGAAATAGCTACTTCCCTCTGTAATTTCTCGGATTTTAAGAAAATGAAATTTCTTTGTTAAACTTTTTACCATTTTCAATGTAAAAATGGCTTCTCCTCTGTGTGAGTCCTTTTATGTTTAACAAGATCTCGTTTGCATATAAAACATTTCCCACATTCTTGACATGAAAATGGCTTCTCCCCTGTGTGAATTCTCAGATGTGTAGTAAGGCCTGATTTCTGGGTAAAACATTTTCCACATACTAAACAAGAAAATGGCTTCTCCCCTGTGTGAATTCTCAGATGTGCAGTAAGGCTTGATTTATTTGTAAAATAATTCCCACATACTGAACAAGAAAATGGCTTCTCCCCTGTGTGAGTTACCATATGTGCTAAAAGACCTTGTTTGCAAGTAAAATATTTCCCACATTCTGAACAGGAGAATGGTTTCTCCCCTGTGTGAATTCTCATATGTGCCATAAGATTTGTTTTGTAGATAAAATATTTCCCACATTCTGAACATGAAAATGGCCTCTCCCCTGTGTGAATTCTCTGATGTGCATTACAAGTTTCTTTCTTGTTAAAACGTTTCCCACATAATGAACATGAAAATGGCTTTTCCCCTGTATGAATTAGCTCATGATTAATAAGTTTTGATTTAATGCTAAAAGATTTCCCACATTTTGAACATGAAAATGGCTTGTCCCTTGTGTTAGTTTGTCTATGTTTAACAAGTTTTCCCTTACAAGTAAAACATTTTCCACATTCGTTACATGAAAATGGCTTCTCTCCTGTGTGAATGCTCTTATGTGCTGTAAGATTTGTTTTGTGGGTAAAACATTTCCCACATTCGGAACAAGAATATGGCTTCTCCCCTGTGTGAATTTTCTTATGTTTTACAAGACTTTGTTTGTAGTTAAAATATTTTCCACATTCCTGACATGAAAATGGCTTCTCCCCGGTGTGAATTCTTTGATGTACCATAAAACGTGCTTTCTTGTTAAAACATTTCCCACATTCTGAACAAGAGAATGGCCTCTCCCCTGTGTGAACTATCTTATGTGCAACAAGAGCTGATTTGAAGGTAAAATTCTTCCCACATTCTGGACATGAAAATGGTTTCTCCCCTGTGTGAACTTTTTGATGTGCAGGAAGAGATTCTTTCCTCTTAAAACTTTTTCCACATAGTGAACATGAAAATGGCTTTTCCTCTGTGTGGATTATCTGATGACTAACAAGTTGTGACTTAATGCTAAAAGATTTTCCACATTTTGAACATGAAAATGGCTTCTCTCCTGTGTGAGTGCTTTTATGTTTAACAAGCTCTTGTTTATAAGTAAAACACTTCTCACATTCATCACATGAAAATGGCTTCTCTCCTGTGTGAATTCTCTGATGTATAGTAAGATTTGTATTCTTGGCAAAACATTTCCCACATTCTGAACATGAATATGGCTTTTCTCCTGTGTGTATTCTTTTATGTTGAACAAGTTCTCCTGTGCTACTGAAACATCTCCCACATTCTGAGCAAGAAAATGGCTTCTCCCCTGTGTGAATTCTCTGATGTACAGTAAGACTTGATTTCTGGGTAAAACATTTCCCACATTCTGAACATGAAAATGGCTTCTCCCTTGTATGAATTCTCTGATGTTGAGAAAGATTTGCTTTCCGGTTAAAACTTTTTCCACATTCTAGACATGAAAATGGCTTCTTCTCTATGTGAGCTTTTTCAAGTTCAGTATTCTTTTTCTTATCCTTATTTTGCTTAACAATCTGTAATGAATCAGAAGATATGACGTGTTGATAAGGAATGGATGATAGATTTTTGTAGTGAAGGGCTGGTGGTAAATCTGGAATCAGGTCATGATCTTCATATATATCTGTTGGTGTGATGCCATTATCAGCTGCTTCAAAAGTAGTAGATGACAGATATCCCTCTGATGCACAGTTATCTGCCAAAAAAAAGTGTTTTAAATTTTATCAGAAATGCTGCCTTTTGAAACAAATTGAATTTTTATACAATTACTAGCTGATGAAGACAGGGGTACAAAACTGAAGACATCAATGCAAGGACTAATACATGATATTAACCTCTTAACTACTGCGGATAAGCCTTTATATTGGTCATTAAGGAACATTAATTCTCAGCACTGCTTTTTGTTACATCGCCACCGGAGTCGATGCCGGCGGCACCGGTGGGCGCAGGCTCCGATCATCCACTGGGCTGGGTTATCTTGGGATCTGCAGTACCGCTGGCTGACAGTGGGTGGCGTGCGTCTTTCAGCAGAAGTTGCCAGTGTTCAGCTACAGCCAATGGGAAGACACCACACTTTTCTTATTCCCCCTCCTCTCACATGACCACTGCCAGAGATAGTTCTGATTTCCTGGCTCCTGGTCAGCCCTATTCTGTTTTGTGATTCCTGTGTGCTGACTTCTGTGTGTGTGTTCTGACTACCCTTCTGCCTGCTGTTTTTGTACCTCGCTGTCCGATCCAGATTTGACCTCTGCTACGTTTTCTGATTACGTCCTTGTCTGACGATTCTGTCCCTGTTCTGCTATTCCTGGTTTGACCCTGCCTGACGACTACTCTCATCGGACTGCTGCCTTCCACAAGTAGTGATCTCCAGGGCCCTATGTAATTCCAAATCCCTGTATAGGGGTTAAAGGGTTTCAGGGTTCTAGGGGTTCTGCTTGGTGAGTGGCTTCCCTCTAGTCTGTCCATTACATCCTACCTGAGTCTGTTGATCCAGGCAGGCGTTACACTTTTTCAGTGCTCAGGATTAACTGCATAGTGCACCCCAGTGGGCAAAAATCTCATGGATGACAGCCGACACCCTGCAGCATCAGCCCCTACTAGGTTTGGAATCGTTAACTATTAGATGCTGCTAATTACAACAGCAGCATCTAAATGGTTAAAAGGGGGTTAAAATATCCCCTTTAACACGGTCACCCTTACCCTATGATCATAAATGTGGGTGACTATTGTTGCCATCGCTCTCTGAGGTCATCTGATGACCCCAGGGTACAGTGGCCTGTTAGACCTACCTATAAGTAAAGTCTAAAAGGCAAAGTCTGGAAGGGAGAGTCTGTGAGAAATTAACAGGTCTCAGACACTGCAGTACACCATTACTGTGATGCATGATAACCAAAGTAAAAAATATTCATGTCAGTGGGACTAAGTAAACAAGTTAAAGAAAAAGTGATATAAAATATACAAAAAAAGAAACAAAAACAAAAAACAACATGAAATCCTTGCTTTGCCCCTTAAAACGCAGATTCTGTATTAACACAAAAAAAAAAAAAAAAAAGATAAAACGCAAAATTGGTACTGGCAATCCTGGAACAACCAGGGTTATAAAACTGTCATGTTATTTATTCCGCATAGCAAACACTCTGAAAAAAAATAATTAGTACCGTATTTTTCGGATTATAAGACGCACTTTTCCTCCCAAAAATTTGGGAGGAAAACGAGGAGGGAGTCTTAAAATCCGAATATAGCTTTACCGGGTGGTCCTGTCTGTGCGGCGATCGGGCGGCCGGGTGCCTGTGGCTGCGTGCAAGTGGCCGGGTACTTGTGCTTGCGTGCGGGCGGCAGCCTGGTACCTGTGCCTGCGTGCGGGCGGCAGCTGGGTACCTGCGCTTGCGTGCGGGCGGCAGCCGGGTACCTGTGCCTGCGTGCGGGCGGCAGTCGGGTGCCTGTGCCTGCGTGCGGCAGCCGGGTACCTGTGGCTGCATGCAGGCAGCAGTCGGGTGCCTGTTTGCAGGAAACAGCCAGCACCGACAGGCACCCGGCTGCCGCCCTCACACAGGCACCCGGCTGCCACATGCACAGGTACCCGGCCGCTTGCACGCAGGGTGTGCAGGCTGCCTGCTGGCTGCCACTGTGCGTGCGGCTGTGCAGCAGGTTACCCAGTTTGTCCGCGGTCCCAGTTTCAAATGATGGCGCTGGGAGCGGGCGCATGCGCAGATGGAGCTCTTGGATGAGAGCTCCATCTGCGCATGCGCCGCTCCGGGAGTCAGCGCGTGCACAGATGGAGCCCTTGGAAGAGAGCTCCATCTGCGCATGCACCGCTCCAGGCACCATCATTTGAACTTGGACCGCGGACACTGGGACACTCACTGCACCGGCCTCCTGCACGAGTCACCTGCCGCCGTTGCCGCCACCATGGATGCCGCTGCTTCCGCCACAACGCACGCAGCTGCTTTCACCACCACGCACGCTGCTGCCGCCACCAAGGACCCCGCAGCTCTTGCCACCACGGAACCTGCGGCTCCTGCAACCACGGAACCCGCAGCTCCTGCAACCACGGAACCCGCCGACACTGACCCGCCGCGCCTGCCAGCACAACCTCTGCCTCCTGTGACCCCGCTTCACAACCACTGCTGCCCCCCTCCGGTAAGAGAACAACGGAGTATAAGACGGACCCCATTTTTATTTTTTACCTTTTTTTTATGTCAAAATTTGGGGTGCATCTCATAATCCGATGCGTCTTATAAAGCGAAAAATACGGTATATCCCAAAAAATTTAGTTTTTCATCATACAAACACAAAAAGTGAATAAAAAGCAATGATTCTCACCTAAAACAAAAGCGGACATCAACAATCATCGTGGCGTCTAACTCAGTTCAGGAGACATTTTTCTATTGTGCTCTATTGTAAATTAAGCTGCCCTGATGAGTCTGCAAAAGAAACGTGTAGGGAGACTCTCGAGCACGCCACTTGCAGGTCAGAAATTAAGGGGTATGGTGTAGCAATATATATTAGCCACCCCTTGGATATCCAGCATCCTCGCATGAATATCTACACCGGACCAGGACTTCATACAAGTGAGATTGTTCCATTTCTATCTTAACATACCTTATTATAGGTGGGGTTTATTACATTGACCCAATTTCATACAGGGGCATCCATTCTGACATTGTCAGTGGATTTCACTATCCACACTGACATTGGTTTTCTGACCCTTTTTTAAAGGGTTTTACATGTTTTATATGTTTTGTTTGTCTCACATCCCCATTGCCCCCTTGAAACCGTAGGTGGAAACTGAACAGAGATTTTCAAAGTTCTCTCTTCAGCCCTTCCTTGGATACCCTATAACCACTCTTCATTATGTTCACATCCTACGATAATTACCACACTTCATTCCTGCTCCAATTCAGAGATTCACAAGTTCCTTCTACCTATCCCATCTCCATTAACTCCTATTTATCGGTTCACAGGAATTTCCCCTTGGCTTGTCAGACCCAGTTTTCCAGTTGTGCTTTGTTTCAGGGAAAGTTTAGAGCTAATTAGCTCAGAGTGAATATGGACTGACCTTCTCTTGCGGCCCTACGAGATATAGTAGTTTTGTCTCCGCTGGGAACCTGGCATTCCCTTCAACTGTGCCATTGTCTGCTCTCCTTCCAAAATGATGCCCAAAATCCTTCAGTATTTGAACATTTCTGTGGATGAGGGTATGATCTGCCATACACTTTCTTCTGTTTATTGTCCGCTTGTTAATCTATTGGACCAGCCGCTCCATGGATGTTTTTGACACACTGGGAGGGGGTTTTGAGTATTTCCCTCTTGATGGGTCTAGTTTCCAAAATAAAAGGTCACTTGTGGGGGGGGTTTGTGCCATTTTGGTACCCCAAGGGCACTGCAAATACAACATGGTGACTGCAATCTATTTCAGCCAAACATATGTTCGAAAATTCAAATGGCGCCATCCTACAGGATAGCATGTGGATCTCCTCTTATCCTGACTGATTCAAGTACAGATATTCTTGAAAAAGACTTCTAGCCGAAACGTTGGATACCATCAGTGAATCAATAAACTATACCTTATTCAAATGTAAGAAAAGTGCCATACCATTGTCTCAAACGTCTACAAAAATCCCACCACCAAACTATACATAGTTGGCATCTACAAGACTAGTACTGACCTGAGAACCGAGTCAGTTTTACTATAGCGTTAACACAGTAAATTAAAATAAATAAATAAAAAAACTTTTGTAATTGTTTTTTTTTTTTCAACTTCACGGGAAGTTTAATATAATAATATAGAAAAATTAATCATATTCATTGCAAAGTACAACTCATCCCACCAATCGCCATAGCAACACATCAGCACTACACAATCGCGCTGCCGAAGTGCTGATGGGAAGAGAAAGTGAGCGACACATGTTTGTCAAACTCCTCGCAATTGAACATCTAATTGTACCAACCAGTGAATAAGTAAATATAGAGGCTCCTACTCACCTGGGCGGTTATCTGTAGAAATCTCCTCTTTACTCCACTCATCACCCCTCACATATGTCTCTGTAGTATTAATATGGGGCAGATCTTCCCCCTGAAACAAATATTGTAAAAGTCACAGACAGATGGAGAAGTCCCATCTATGATCAGCTCTAATCCTGCCATCTCCACCGCTCTCATTACACAAGTATAACACATATAATACTGGAGGATAAAACAAGACTGAGCACAAGACCTTCACAGCCGTCTACACATCATAGGAGATTTCATGGCACCTTCTCTCCATCTACCTGATGATCCTGAGGAACATCGAGATCTTCTTGTTTACAGTCCTGTGGGAGAAGAGGACGGGGACATCTCTCTGGTGTTGTCCTCTTACTGGATAGACCTGGAGGAGACACATACAGGGACTGAATTCATTCCTTACATACAGATAATTATAGGCCGTGTGTATTTAGTCCTGTCTATTACCTGGTGATGTGAGGGGCTGGGGAACCTCCATCATGATGTCCTTGTACAGATCTTTGTGTCCTTCTAAATACTCCCACTCCTCCATGGAGAAATAGACGGTGACGTCCTGACACCTTATAGGAACCTGATACACACAATGATACCGTCACCCCCCGATCCCTTCATAGCGTTACTGTATAATGTCCCAGCATTCCCAGCAGTGTCACCTCTCCAGTCAGCAGCTCAATCATCTTGTAGGCGAGTTCTAGGATCTTCTGGTCATTGATGTCCTCATGTATCGGGGGGTGAGGTGGAGGCCCCGTGATTGGGCTCAAGGGTCTTCCCCATCCCTCAGACACAGGGGCCTGACAGCACTCGCTAGAGGTCTTCTTCACTACTGTGTAATCCTGGTTATGGAGAGACACAGTAATAAATCTCACTACAGACATTTCCAGAGTCCTCACCTCTCCAGTTCTGTCCAGCTGTTATTCCCATAGATAAGAATGATGTAATGTGACGTCATCAGAATCTCTCACCTCTCCAGTAAGCTGGAAGAGGATCTCTAGGGTGAGGTGTAATATCCTCTCCGCCATCTTGTCCCTGTTGCTTCCCGTCCTTCTCTTATTTAGAAGATCTCCAATATTGTGGGGATCTAAATGGAATGAAGATGAGCCTGTGTAAACTCATAACGAATCCCACGTATTAATACAATCAGTGAGGACTTTATATCCAATCATTGACCACAGAAATGATACTACATGTATGCCACTTTTTTGTTTTATTGTTCACTATTGCAGTTGTGGTTTTGGGTTTTCAGAGGTTTGTTTTCCTCATTCATAAACTGCAACATTTTAAAAGGTCAAAAACATTGTCACAAATGTACTCCAGTACATCCATCTATTGATGCCACTGCTTGCCTGTCCACCACGATCCAAACTGCAATGATGAAGCAGTTGGTGCTAAAAGCCCCTACACCCCCAGACATCTCTTGCCTTCTGTTATGTTTTATATTGTACTGCTGCTGTAGGTAATGCCAATAAACAGACCAAAATCTTTTGCCTGTCCATTATGTTCAATACTGTGCTGCACTTGAGATTGACGCTGTCCTGCACGGTGTAAAACTAACAAAAAATACCAAAAAGGGATAATTTTTGGACTGTTAAAAATTAGCCATTGATTATTTACATAACAAAAGCAGATTTGTCCAGCACTTTCCAAGATTATTCAATCCACGTTAGGCTTGTTCTTCATAAAAAATCACTTTTATTGTGCATAATTTAAAATCGTGTCATAAAAAACATGTCTTACGCGTTTCGAGCTCATAAGAGCTCTTACTCATAGCATAGACTAAAACAAATGACCAAACATTATATATCATATAATGTTTGGTCATTTGTATTAGTCTATGCTATAAGAGCTCTTATGAGCTCGAAACGCGTAAGACATGTTTTTTATGACACGATTTTAAATTATGCACAATAAAAGTGAATTTTTATGACGAACAAGCCTAACGTGGATTGAATAATCTTGGAAAGTGTGGACAAATCTTCTGTTTTTGTTATACAAGCCCTTCCCGAGAGCCGGCTCGTCTGTCTGCCCGTGCACTGACCACTGTTCATGGACTTTGCAATAGGTGAGCTGAATCCTCTTTTCATCTAATTGTATTTAATAATTTCTTATTTACACCTCCTAATGTCTTTCTCCTTGGAGGGATGCCTACCCTTCACAGGAAAAAAAAAACCCATACCGGAACATTAAACTACTGTCCCATAAATATTTATTTTTTCACGGCTAAAATTAGGCATTGCCTCTTCATTTGGATACTATTCTTCTGCTGGCATAAAAAAACAAACAAAACAACACCATTTGTCACAAAAAACACTCTGAACTTGTTACAGGTATCAGGTATAAAAAGGAGATTGACGACATTCCCTGATACCTGTAGTAGGACCAGAGCGCTGTATATGACAAATGCTGCTCACACGTTGATCTTCACTGCTCCAGGCTCTCCACACGGCGGTTTCCTCCTTTTCTCAGGTATGTAATGACTGGAAACAACAGGGGATGAAGAGTTCTCAGTATGGTCAAGGTAAAAATCCCTGTTATGACATTTTCTCTAGATTTTGTTTTTTACTCCTCTATAATGCAGCCTTCCTATAATTGGGTAATGTCAGAGAGGAAAAAGTAAGCTCCACCCCACACAGAGGAATCTTTATTACTACATGTTTTGTTGAAGGAGAGATTTGGCAGAAGGAGAAATTTACACATTAGGCACCCTAAACTTCAATAATGCATATCTCTACAATACAGTGGAAAAAAAACCCCATTCTATTTAGTATATACAGTGTGACAATTCTCTCACTGAATTGATGGGGTTTACTCACTTGGCTTGCTTCTTAGAGGTAGCACAGTATTCACTTCTATTTAAATGTCCAGTCGGTTTATTCATAAATCCATAAACTGCACTTCATCACAAACACAGATGGATTTCAAGTCTGCAATATTTGCGGTACGCCCCCACAGTTCAGATACAGGACTCAGAAGGATTCCCGCCCCATAACATTCGCAGTTCACCCGCACTGCTTGAGATACACAAGACTAGCAATGTCCCAGTTGAGAAACCTCACTTACTGACCCCGGTCAGTAAAAGCACCCCTCTCCAGTGGTACCTTTCAGAGAGGCTTCAAACCTCTTTCCATGTTCCTGGTCAGGATACGTGAATCTTCCCTTCTCGCAGAAAATTCCTTCCTGGAGACATCACAGTCTCCTCATCCTGAATCTCACCGGTTTAATCCGGTCAGCACGCAAACCTCTCCATAAGGTTCCTTCTTGAAGGCATAGCAGCTCACACACTGACCATATGCCAAAACAAACACTCCATCTTAACAGGTGAGCAACACCCATGGGCGATGGTATGTTCATAGCCAGACCCGCCCATCTCTCCAGCTATCTGTACAACCTGGCCCTGATACACCCTCACAAAACACATATCAGAACAGACAATCAGGTTTACACCACCTCTGTGATTTATACCGGCCGCCCTGTTACAACAGTTTAAACAAAAAAATATTATGAAAGCTCTTTTCTAATTGCCATTAAATCTGTGGATGTTCAAGTCCTGAGACCAGCACCAATTGCTTAAGAAACTCTGGAGAAGTGCATAACTTGTGAGGCAGAGAAGCAGAACAGAGTACAGATTCAATAAAAGGCCTACAAAATCCAACACATAATTCTACCAACCATATGAAAAAGTTTGGGCACCCCTATTATTGTTAACCTTTTTTCTTTATAACAATTTAGGTTTTGCAACAGCTATTTCAGTTTCATATATCTAATAACTGATGGACTGGGTAATATTTCTGGATTGAAATTAGGTTTATTGTACTAACAGAAAATGTGCAATCCGCATTTAAACAAAATTTGACCGGTGCAAAAGTACGGGCACCTCAACATAAAAGTGACATTAATATTTTGTAGATCCTCCTTTTACAAAAATAACAGCCTCTAGTCGCTTCCTGTAGCTTTTAATGAGATCCTGGATGAAGGTATATTTGACCATTCCTGTTTACAAAACAATTCCAGTTCAGTTAAGTTTGATGGTCGCCGAGCATGGACAGCCCGCTTCAAATCATCTCACAGATTTTCAATGATATTCAGGTCTGGAGACTGGTATGGCCATTCCAGGACATTGTAATTGTTCCTCTGCATGAATCCCTGAGTAGGTTTGGAGCGGTGTTTTGGATCATTGTCTTGCTGAAATATCCATCCCCTGCGTAATTTCAACTTCGTCACTGATTCTTGCACATTATTGTCTAGAATCTGCTGATACTGAGTTGAATCCATGCGACCCTCAACTTTAACAAGATTCCCAGTTTCGGCATTGGCCACACAGCCCCAAAGCATGATGGAACCTCCACCAAATTTTACTGTGGGTTGCAAGGCTTTTCTTGGAATGCCGTGTTTTTTGCCTCCATGCATAACGCCTTTTTGTATGACCAAACAACTCAATCTTTGTTTCAACAGTCCACAGGACCTTCTTCCAAAATGTAACTGGCTTGTCCAAATGTGCTTTTGCATACCTCAGGCGACTCTGTTTGTGGCATGCTTGCAGAAACGGCTTCTTTCGCATCACTCTCCCATACAGCTTTACTTTTTTTTTAAATCAGATACTTTTTTATTAAAACAGAATACATACAACAGAATAACAAATCGGCATCCAAATTAAATTTATCACATCTATTACCCCTTTAACTCCCCCTCCCCCACCCCGACAGCAACACTTCTCCCCGATACTACATCCCATATAGTACACACTTATAATACCCTCCAACTGCAGTATAGCAACCATCCCGTTGTGCAGGAGGAACAACTAGTAACACAAATAAAACAAAACACACACATCAGAGGTCTCGGACGGCTATCCCCATCCCATATCAGTTTACTGGTCCATCACTCGTCCTATCCGCATTGCAGCCAAGGAGACCATAGCTTCTCAAACATTTTAACATTCCCCCTTCTTTCATACACTCCCTGTTCCAGCTGAAGAATACATTTCACCCTTTTAATGTACTCTCCCCTGGTCAGGGGGTCTTTTTTAATCCAGGACCTGGCGATTAGCTTTCTTGCCGCATATAGCAGCCTAGCAATGACAATTTTCATAGTATTTTCCACCCCAAGCTCCTCAACATATCCCAATAGGCATATCACTGGTTCCCTGGGGAGGACACACCCATATGTTCTTCCTATCTTGTGGATAACCTTAGTCCAAAAGGAGACCAGTCTCGGACAAGACCACATCATGTGAAAAATACCTGCGTCAGATCCCTGACACCTTGGACACTCCGAATTCCTTTTCAACCCCATTTTAAACATCAGTAAGGGAGACCTATATACCCGGTGAATCACGTATAGGTGAGATAGTCTGGCCGGTTCGCTCATGGAAAGTTTAGGGACATACTCTAAGATACTCTCCCACACCTCCTCCGTTATCGGCCCAACTTCCTCCTCCCATGTAGATTTAGTTTTAATTGGGTAGTCTAAAAGAAAGGTATGTAATATATCTTTATACGTGCCAGAAATTATCCCTTTAGTGCTTCCTCCGCCCTTACACACATACTCCAGTATCAGGTCAGTCTGTATGGCCACACTTTGTTTAGCCGCTTGGGCTGCAATCGCATGTTTTAATTGTCTGTAGTGGAGCCAGCCGGACGCCGGTAACTGAAACTCACTCTGTAACTGTGGGAACGATTTCACAATTCCTCCGTCCAATATCTGATGTATGTATATTACACCCCTGCGTCTCCACTCCTCAATATTCCCCATTTTCGGAATCTCCGGGAGATTACTGTTATCCCAGATAGGTGTAAACTTAGTTAACCGGGTCACCCCTCTCACCCTTTTCAGCCTATCCCAGGTCTTATTTATAAGTGCCATTGTAGGAGATGTTCTACCCAGGAGCCCCACCGCGCCATCCTCTAGTCCCATTACCAATGGACTTCTACCCACTATGTATTCCAGTACTTCTTTAATGCCCTCATCTTTCTCTCGATCAGACCAACCCCTGAGGTGTTGACATTGCACCGCTATATAATACAATTCCGGATTTGGGATTGCTAGACCCCCCTCATCCTTCGGCCTTTGTAAAGTCTCTAATCACACCCTAGGCTGCTTTTTACCCCACACCAGGTCCCTAAACAGCGAGTTTATCCCTTTAAATATTTTCCTTGAAATACAAACAGGGGCATTGTGCAGTATGTATAGGAGTTTAGGCATTACTACCATCTTTAGCAAATTAACCCTTCCAACAACTGACAAATGTAGCTTGTTCCAGGCATCCACCTTGGCTCTCAATTTTTTAAGGAGAGGCCATAAGTTCACCTGTATGTATTTTTCTACTGGCAGAGATATCTGGATACCTAGATATTTAAATTCGTCCACATTCTTCAATTTGTTAGCCCCAATATCCTCATTTGTCCAGGCTACTTCCCCATCCACTTTAAAGAGGCTTGATTTAGACCAATTAACGGTCAGTCCCGAAACCTCTCCAAATGTCTCTATTATCTGCATGGCATGATCCAATGAGGCTGATGGATCCCCCAAGAAAAGTAATAAATCGTCAGCATAAAGAGCTATTTTCTCCTCTAAATGCCCATACTTAAATCCATGGATCTCCTTTGATTTCCTAATGGCCGCCGCAATAGCAAATAGGAGCGGCGATAGTGGGCAGCCCTGTCTCGCTCCCCGGTGCAACTCAAACGCTGAGGAGGTCATACCGTTAACTCTAACTTTAGCAGTAGGCCTATTATACAACAGCTGCACCCACTTTACAAACCGTGGGCCAAAACCCATATGCTGCAACACTTTCCACAGATACCCCCACTCAACACTATCGAACGCTTTCTGGGCATCTAGCGAAGCGATCACCCTCCGGCCAGGGTTGTCAGGCGGCAACTGTAGATTAAGATATAATCTCCTGATATTAGCAGCTGTCGACCTATTGGCCATGAACCCTGATTGGGCCATATGTATTAGGTTAGATATAACTCCAGTAAGCCGGTTTGACAACACCTTAGCCAGAAGCTTCACGTCCGCTGTTAATAACGAGATGGGTCTATATGAGTCTGGAAGCCTCGGATTTTTATCCTCCTTAGGAATTACTACTATTATTGCTTCTCTCATAGATTCAGGCAATACACCTTCCCCCTCCGCCACCTCAAAGACTTTCAATAGTTTGGGTAATAGGATTTCTTCTAACTGTTTATAAATTTCAACTGGTATCCCGTCTGCTCCCGGTGCCTTGTCATTGCTCATGCCATGCAGAGCGTCCTCCAGTTCATCAATAGTAATAGGTGACTCCAGTTTATCTCTATCCACCACAGACAACACCGGAAGCTCACCTCGCTCAAGAAATGAGTCCACCTCTTCCACCCTCATCTCTCCGCTAGAAGAAAATAGCGTGCGATAGAAATCTTTAAAGACCCCAAGGATCTCCTCAACCTCAGTGACCTGTGTCCCCTCCACCGTGTCCATACCATGCACAAATGAGCTACTCCTTTGAGCTGCAGCTATGACCGATAATAGATGACCAACTTTTTCCCCCTCCTCATAAAAATGCAATTTTTGGAATGCCTGCTTCCTTACCGCCTTCTCCAAAAGCATCTTATTAACCTGTTCATGCGCCTGCCTAAGATTTTGCTTCGCGTCCGTAGTAGTACTCCGGATTGCTTCCAGCTCTGCCTTATCTAAGGCCTCCAGGCTATCTTTCTCATCCTGCCTCGTCTGTGTTTTACGTTTACAAATATCCCTGAACAGGAGCCCCCTGAGGTATGCCTTCATCGCATCCCATACCACCAGCGGACCAGTGCTACCCTCGTTGTGGATAAAGAAATCCCCAAGATCCCATTCTATATTCCCCATATTAATATGACGGATCCATGCTGGATGAAGCTTCCACTCTCCCCTCCTTCCCCCTGTCAGGGTCCCCCGTCGTATGGACACTAAAATTGGGCTATGATCTGAAATCACTCTTGTCAGATATTGCACGTCGCCTATCATTGCATCCATCAGATCACTAGCTAGAGCCATGTCAATGCGGGACAGAGTGTTATGCGAAGCCGAATAACAAGAGAAGCAGGATACCCTCCCATTCCTCACTCGCCAGGCATCCACCATTCCAAGTTCCCCAATAAGAGTGCCAAACGAAGTCATACAACTATCCTGAATACCTGGAGGTCTACTACTCCTATCCCAGTACAGGTCTATCACATTATTGAAGTCCCCCACCAGTAAAAAAGGGATTACTCCCCCCTTCTCAGAGAACTCCCTTATCTCCCTTAGTTTGGTGCACTTATATGGAGGTGGTATATATATTGCAGCTATACACATGAGTCTGCCAAATATTTTACACTTGATGGCCACACACTGTCCCTCTTTATCCACATACACTTCTATCTCTTCATATTGCACAGAGTTATGGATCAGCAGTGATACACCCCTTGCATAGTTGGAAAAGGTGGAATGATAAGCCTTCTGCACCCATCTCCTATTTAAAACATGTGTTGTCTCCTTTGTGAGATGCGTTTCTAGTAGACATATTATTGACGGGTTCTGGTCTTGAACATATTTAATTAATGCCGCTCTCCTAGACCTATCTGATAACCCTCTAATATTCCAACTCAACACCTTAATTCTATCCCCCATTATCCCACCCAGTAAAACCATCAAACCTTGTAGTATCTCCCCATGCTGCCTCCACCCTACCCCTTTTCCCCCTCCCCCCCTGCTCCCCTCCCCTCCTGCTCCCCACCACTTCCTGTTTTCGAGTACTCCCGTGAAGCATCGGGTTTTCCAAACCTGGTCCATAATCCTTACTAAATTCCCCCCTACCTCCCTCGCCTTCCCCTCTTAGACACATTTTAAAACTCGTCCCTTTTCCAACAATTCTCCACTCCCACCCTGTCTATGTATAATCATATTCCACTCAACCAATATAACAGTAAAATGGCGAACAGTAATTAAACTGGAATCTCAAATTGTAAATACCACCACCGCGCCTAATTAGGCAGTCCCCATGTCCTGCGAAGCTCACATCAAACCCTTCGCATTCCCCCTGCATACTACCTCAATCCCAAAGGGAAGGAGGAAAAAGAAAAAAAAAAAAAAAAGGGGGGAGAAAAAAAAAGAAAAAACAAGAAGGGTCCCCTGTAAGCTCCTAAGGATGTTGTAGAGCCTCAGCCGGCCTTCTCCAACACACTGCAGATTCAGACAGTCAGCTTATTCCTTCAAATGGATCCGCTTTTCGTTTGCGTCCAACCACTGCATGGCTTCCTCCGGAGTTGTAAAAAAGTGCACCCGCTCCAACGCCATCACTCTTAGCTTTGCCGGGAACATCATTGAGTATTGCACCCCCATCTCTTGCAGGCGCCTCTTTACTCCTGTAAAAGTCATACGTAGCTTTTGAACAGAAATGGAGTAGTCCGGGTATATGGAAATTCTCTGGCCGTCAATCATAAGATCCTCCATGTCTCTTGCCTTTCGCAGTATAGTGTCCCTGTCTCTGTAGTTGAGGAGCTTGGCTAGCATAGTGCGAGGGCCCCTGCCTGCTGGTTGTGGCTGCATCGGGACTCTGTGTGCACGTTCCACGGCATAGAGCTTGGATAAGACATTAGCACCCATTTTCCCCCTGAGCCAGTCTTCTACATATTCAGTGGGGTTTCTTCCTTCCGCTTTCTCAGGAATGCCGACAATTCGGATGTTATTTCTTCTAGAGCGGTTCTCTAAATCATCATTTTTTGCCATGATTTCAGCTATCTGCTGTGCAAATGTTTTTTCAGAATTTTGTAGTTTTGTAATATGATCCTCTGTTATCCCCACTCTCTCCTCTACAGCCGCTGTTCTCAGATCTGCTTTCTTGAGGTCTTTCTTAATGTCAGCAACCTCTACCTGTAATCCCTTAACTTGCTTTGTCAGGGTAGTCAGAGCCTCTTTACAAAAAGACACCACTGCAAAAACGTCCTTTAAAGTGGGGTTTTCTGGAGCCTCCTCTGCACTATGTGCTTCCTCTACTTCTCCTGTCTTATCTTGCTGCTTTTCACCATCCCCCATCTCCTCATAGCTGGCATTGTCTTCTCCCTCCTCTCCTATCTCACCTCTGTTATCTATATGCTGAAGTGATTTCTCTGGAGTCCAGGCAAATTTCTCCAGCCTTGCAGCGATCTGCATCCTCTCCTGACAGGCTGCATTAACTTTCTCAGCTTCCTGCCTTATCATGGCACCATCTTGAGAGCTGGGGACTTTCCCGCCTCCATTATCTTTTTGCCTGCAACGGACCATGGCACTCTGCATCCACCAGACTCACCCCAGATAAGTCCTCACCACCTTATCTTCCTGACAGCCGGCTGAGGCAGTGATAACAGCGGTATTCAGGGATTTATCAAGGGAGTTTGCAGGAGAGCTCCACAAACAAGTCTCTTCACATTGCCGTCCAGGCCACGCCCCCCCCATACAGCTTTACCTTGTGCAACGTGCGCTGTATTGTTCACCGAGACACATTGACACCATCTGCAGCAAGATGATGCTGCAGGTCTTTGGAGGTGGTCTGTGGATTGTCCTTGACTGTTCTCACCATTCTTCTTGTCTGCCTTTCTGATATTTTTCTTGGCCTGCCACTTCTGGGCTTAACAAGAACTGTACCTGTGTTCTTCCACTTCCTTACTATGTTCCTCACAGTGGAAACTGACAGTTTAAATCTCTGAGACAACTTTTTGTATCCTTCCCCTGAGCAACTATGTTGAATAATCTTTGTTTTCAGATCATTTGAGAGTTGTTTTGAGGAGCCCATGATGCCACTCTTTATAGGAGATTCAAATAGGAGAACAACTTGCAAGTGGCCACCTTAAATACCTTTTCTCATGATTGGATACATCTGTCTATGAAGTTCAAAGCTCAATGAGGTTACAAAACCAATTTAGTGCTTTAGTAAGTCAGTAACAAGCAGTTAGGAGTGTTCAAATCAAGAAATTGATAAGGGTGCCCATACTTTTGCACCGGTCAAATTTTGTTTAAATGCGGATTGCACATTTTCTGTTAGTACAATAAACCTCATTTCAATCCAGTAATATTACTCAGTCCATCAGTTATTAGATATATGAATCTGAAATAGCTGTTGCAAAAACCCAAATTGTTATAAAGAAAAAAGGTTAACATTAATAGGGGTGCCCAAACTTTTTCATATGACTGTAAATATAGAGGACTGTTATGATTCAGGGACTGAGGATAAAAAAAAAAAAATACAGAATCCCAAATAGTTACAGAGTGGCTGGAACCTTAACGGATTGCAGACCTAATCCTGACACACAAGTAGAAGTAGCCATGGGACGAGCCTACGATGACCTAGTCGTCTCAACACAGCCAGAGAACTAAATATTCTCACATATAGAAATATAAGAAAGCTAATCTGCCTCGAAGCAGTACCCAAAGATAGATAATTAGCCCCCCACATGTAAAGGCAACGGTGATATAGGAAAACACAATACAAAGCCAGAAAAGACAGATTCAACAAAGGTGAGGCCCAAACTATCTTTATAGAAAAGGATAGGAAGGAGCACTGTCTGCAACCTTACAAAAACCCTAATAAATACCAGCACTTCTGATATGGAAAAATCCTTAGGTCACACAACCTCTCCCCCACTGAATCAGCAATCAAATGGGATCCAAAAACACTAATACAGATGAGGGACTGAATTAATACCAAGCATGACAAACACAATACCTTGCAGAATCATGGAGCTAAGTACACAGACACTCCCAGCAGGGAATGATTCTATTCCACCAAGAACTCCACACAGACAAAATAGGAATCAAGCATTAGTATTAAAGCAGAAAAAAACAACAAGAACGTGGAAAACAAACAGCAGAGGTGCAAAGACCACTTATCTGAGAGGAGTTCTGGTTTTGAGCAGAGCTGGTTACAGAATGTCCTTAACACACAGGAGACCATTAAGCACCGGCAAGAAACAAGAGAAAACTACTTAGTTATATAGTCCCAATCTGACCCTGATTGCCAGTCCTCTGCAGGTTTGAGACTTTCATTCCACAAATCAACTGCACCGCCAGCACTGACCACAAGAGGGTGCCCCAAACTGGAAAACGTATTCACAACAGAGGACACTACTCACCTGGGTAGTCATCTGTAAGAATCTCCACTTTACACCGCTCATCGCGCCTCATATATGTCTCTGTAGTATTAATATGGGTCAGATCTTCACTCTGAAACATATATTGTAAAAGTCACAGACAGATGACTCTCTCCTCAATACCACCCCGCTTCTCCTCTCTGCAAGTCCCTCCACTGGATCCCAATCTTCCACCATATCCACTTCAAACTACTAACACTGACCTACAAAGCTGTGCATAATCTGTCTCCTCCGTATATCTCTGAACTAATCTCCCACTACACTCCAACACGTCACTTCCGGTCCTCCCAAGATCTCTTTCTCTCCTCCGCTCTCATTCGCTCCTCACGCAACCGACTCCAAGACTTCTCCCGAGCATCCCCAATCTCCTGGAACTCGCTGCCCCAACACGTCAGACTATCTCCTACCCTTGCAAACTTCAAACGGAACCTGAAAACCCATCTGTTCAGAAATGCCTACAATCTACAATGAACTTGCTGCCGCCCGACCACCGTGCGGAGCTGCCGCCCGACCACCGTGCGGAGCTGCCGCCCGACCACCGTGCGGAGCTGCCGCCCGACCACCGTGCGGAGCTGCCGCCCGACCACCGTGCGGAGCTGCCGCCCGACCACCGTACGGAGCTGCCGCCCGACCACCGTACGGAGCTGCCGCCCGACCACCGTACGGAGCTGCCGCCCGACCACCGTACGGAGCTGCCGCCCGACCACCGAACGGAGCTGCCGCCCGACCACCGAACGGAGCTGCCGCCCGACCACCGAACGGAGCTGCCGCCTGACCACCGTACGGAGCTGCCGCTCGACCACCGTGCGGAGCTGCCGCTTGACCACCGTGCGGAGCTGCCGCCCGACCACCGTGGGGAGCTGCCGCCCGACCAGTATGGATCCGACTCACAAACCTTCTGGCCATCTGTGCAGATAATTTCCCCTGTCTCCTGTAACTCGCTGCCTCAACACGTCAGATTATCTGCTACACCCGCAAGCTTCAAACGGAACCTGAAAACTCATCTGTTCATAAATGACTATAACCATTAAATGACACCACCACCGTGCGGAGCTTCTGCGCAACCTACACCCCACCTACTGTCTCCTCCCCAAAATACTTTACAATGTAATCCCGCAAGGGCTGGGTCCTCTGCCCTCTGTACCAGTCATTCTACTGTAACTTGTAAATGTATTCTGTATGTAATCCCTTCTCATGTACAGCACCATGGAATTAATGGTGCTTTATAAATAATAATAATAATAATAATAATAATAATAATAATAATAATAATAATAATAAGATGGAGAAGTCACATCTATGATCAGCTCTAATCCTGCCATCTCCACCGCTCTCATTACACAAGTATAACACATATAATACTGGCAAGACCTAGCACAAGACCTTCACAGCCGTCTACACATCATAGGGAGATTTCATGGCACCTTCTCTCCATTTACCTGATGATCCTGTGGAACATCGGGATCTTCTTGTTTACAGTCCTGTGGGAGAAGAGGACGGGGACATCTCTCTCGTGTTGTCCTCTTACTGGATAGAGCTGGAGGAGACACATACAGGGACTGAATTTATTCCTTACATACAGATAATTATAGGCCATGTGTATTTAGTCCTGTCTATTACCTGCTGATGTGAGGGGCTGGGGAACCTCCATCATGACGTCCTTGTACAGATATTTGTGTCCTTCTAAATACTCCCACTCCTCCATGGAGAAATAGACGGTGATGTCCTGACACCTTATAGGAACCTGACACATACAATGATACCGTCACCCCCTGATCCCTTCATAGCGTTACTGTATAATGTCCCAGCATTCCCAGCAGTGTCACCTCTCCAGTCAGCAGCTCAATCATCTTATAGGTGAGTTCTAGGATCTTTTGGTCATTGATGTCCTCATGTATCGGAGGGTGAGGTGGAGGCTCCGTGATTGGGCTCAGGGGTCTTCCCCATCCCTCAGACACAGGGGCCTGACAGCGCTCACTAGAGGTCTTCTTCCCTACTGTGTAATCCTGGTTATGGAGAGACACAGTAATACATTTCACTACAGACATTTTCAGAGTCCTCACCTCTCCAGTTCTGTCCATCTGTTATTCCCATAGATAAGTATGATGTAATGTGACGTCATCAGAATCTCTCACCTCTCCAGTAAGCCGGAAGAGGATCTCTAGGGTGAGGTGTAAGATCCTCTCCGCCATCTTGTCCCTGTCCATATCCATCCTTCACGGGGCAATCAGGAGGATTCTCTTATATAGAAGATCTCCAATGAGAGGATCCAATATTGTAGGGACCTGAATGGGGAGAGGATGATGATGTAACATCAGTAATTGTATAATTACACAGAATTCTATATGAAGACTTTATATTCATCACTGACCGCATAAACTATGCTTACATGTATGGCATGTGACTAATTTGTAGGTATTCACCTGTTTTGTTTTTGACAAATGTTTTTTGCTTATTCATCAACTACATCTTTTTAAAAAGTCAAAAAAATTGTCACAAATGTCCTCCAGTTCACACTGAGCCATTTTATATATAGCAGATTTTTTGGTACAAATTTTTTGCCATTTAGTAAAACCTGAGTGGATTTGACCTAACAGCATTTTTAGTGTTTGCAAAATTTATGAACCATTTTGAAGAATTTGGAGTAAAAAAAACTTCAATGAACACCACAACCCAAAAAAGAAAAGTGACAAAAAAACCATTGCAATGACAAAATGGGACCCAATGTTTCTGGTACGGAGTTTGTTATTCCAGCCGTCCGGATGTAACTGGAGTTCTGTCATAAATAATCAGTGAAGGGAAATCTCGTTAGCTTTCTTCTTAAATCCTTTATCTTCTAGTGAAGTAACTGCCTCGGATGCCACATGACGATGTTACCCACACGAGTCGGCCCTTTTTCCACGTGAGCGTGATGACATGATTTCCACGA
Source organism: Anomaloglossus baeobatrachus (assembly GCF_048569485.1). Classification (NCBI taxonomy): domain Eukaryota; kingdom Metazoa; phylum Chordata; class Amphibia; order Anura; family Aromobatidae; genus Anomaloglossus; species Anomaloglossus baeobatrachus. The sequence continues at coordinate 568,378,920 of NC_134357.1, read as the reverse complement.
GCTGGCTTCATCGCCAGTTCCTGGAAATCTAGCTCATGCGCGCAACTCATTTCGGCAGCGTACTGTCTTTGAAACAGGGTGGATGCTTCCCGGCTTCGTTAGGCGGACTGCGCATGACCGGAAGTTCATAAAACGTGTACATGAGCCATCTTATGAACTTGTAGTCATGCCCTAATGAAGCCGGGAAGCATCCATCTTGCTTCTGAGGCGCACTGATGAAGCCGGAATGAGCCGCACGCATGCGCAAGATTTTCAAGAGATGGTGGTGATGCCGGCTCGTGGAAATTATGTTATCACGCTAACAGAGGCATAATAACATCGAAAAAGGGCCAACTAGTTAGGGAACTAACGTCCATGCGACCAGTGACAGGTCTAATTAGCACAGGGACAGAGAGGTTTATCACTTTTTTTTTTCAACATTCATATTAGTGATTAGAGTTATACAGGGCTGGTTAAGGAGGGAATTTGGGCAGACAGCCATGAATGCTGCTGTGTTGGAGGGCACAGGTGACCTAACAAGTTCCCTTTAATAAATTGGTGAACGAGGGAACTTTTTCCAGTGTCTGTGTGCTTTTAATCTTTATAATTGCTGTGTACTAACTCAGCAATTATAAAGATTAAAAGCACACAGACACTGGAAAAAGTTCCCTTGTTCACCAATTTATTAAAGGGAACTTGTGGGTGTCTAATATAAGGGAATGGGGGTGTCTTATATTTGTCTATGTATTACTAGCCCATGAGATTGATGCCAGCTGTCAATTCACAGCTGACATCAATCCCACAAGTATTACCCCGATTGCCACCAAACGAGTGCAAACGGAAAGAGCTAGATAAAGAGCCAGAATTGGCGCATCTAATGGATGCGCCACTTCTGGGGCAGCTGCAGGCTGCTATTTTTAGGCTGGGGAGGGCCCAATTATCATGGGCCTTCCTAGCCCGATGAAACAGCCCCCAGCTGTCTCTTTTACCTTGGCTGATTACGAAAAAGGGGACCTCGTGTCGTTTTCTCAAATTATTTAAATAAATAACTATAAAATTAAATGGGATCCCCTTTGATTTTGATAACCAGCCAAGGTAAAGAAGACAGCTGAGGGTTTCAGTCCGCAGCAGTCTGTTGTACCTGCACTAGTTATTAAAAATAGGTGGGAGCCCAAGATGGTTTTATTTGTTGTTTATTTATTCCATATCCATATGTATGCAGGCCAACTACCCCTTTTTTGTTTCCTTTTGCAGCCCCCTAGCCCTTACTACGACCATTTTACAGCACAGAAATTTGAGTCCCCATTGACTTATATGGGGAACGGGGTCAAGTTCAGCAAACACGAACTTCCACGGGTCCGCTCAAAAATAATGAACAGTCAAAAATAAAAATTGTTTGCTTCATTGTAAACGTATTCACAAGTTTGGAAGTTATTAGTTATATAGGGGGTTAATGTCCTTATACATAAGTGCCCAAAGGCTGGGACTCCCACCGATCCAGATCAGATCTAAACAGCCTCAAGTGAATGGAGCATTAGTTGATCATGCGCACTTTCTGCTCCATTCATTTTTAATGAGAGAGCCAGAGATAGATGAGGATTGTACTCGGGTTGTTTTTGTCACTCCTATAAGAATGAATGGAGCGACCGTGTACACGACTGACTATTGCTCCGTTCACACAATTCTCTGGATCGGTGGTGGTCACAGTGGACGGATGACATGCCAACAGCAAGTTATTACCCCTTAACGACCGCGGGCAGTAAAATTACATCATAGCGGTCATAGTGTTAATCTCCCCCGGCTGCTGCCGGCAGCCAGGGGAAATTAGGGCACATCTCAGCTGATTTGTACAGCTGACATGTGTGCCTGCCAGGCACGAGTGGAATCGCTATCCGCCCGTGCCTATTAACCCTTTAAATGGTGCTGTCAATATGTGACAGTGCCATTATAATAGCAAATGCGCTATAACTTTACTCACAGGCCTCCACCGGAAGTCACGTGACGAGATCACATGGATCCGGTGGTTGTCATGGTAGCACAGGGTCATGTGATGACTCCTGTGCTCACATGACTAAGGTTCTGTAAAAAAAAAAAAAACAGCCAAGTACTGGCTGTTACAAGAGATGATCATTTCTCCCGGTCTGAGCGGTGCTGCTCTGATTGGGAGAAATGAATGAGCGATCAGACAGCTAATCGTTATAGCCCCCTAGGGCGACTAGTAAAAAAAAAAAAAAAAAAGTTTAAAAATCACCCCCCATTTGCCCCATTGAAAGCAAAGTGTTAAAAAAAAAAAAATATCTATATATATATATATATATATATATATATATATATATATATATATATATATATATATATATATATATATATATATATATATATATATATATACACACACACACACACACACACACACACACACACTATCGTCGTGTCCAGGAAACGCCCAATCTATCAAAATATAAAATTAATTAATTTGATCGGTAAACGGCGTAGCGTAAAAAAAAATTTCAAACGTCAAAATTATGTTTTTTGGTCGCCACAAAATTTGCGCAAAATGCAATAAAAGGCAAAATGTAGCATCTGCTCAAAAATGGTACGATTAAAATAGTCAGCTCAAGACGCAAAAAAAAACGGATTTTTGTGTACTAAAATTGTTTTCTCTTAGCCATCATTGGGGGACACAGGACCATGGGTGTTATACTGCAGGGGAGGAGCTAACATCTTTGCATCTACTTAGTGTGGATAGGAGGACACTAAGTAGATGCAAAGATGTTAGCTCCTCCCCTGCAGTATACACCCCCTGGCCCAGCCAGGCTACTTCAGTTTTAGTACACAAGCAGTAGGAGAGCAAGTAACAAAAAACGTGAGTGAATACTCATAACAAAAAAGTACTGAGACAGAAAAAAACTAAGGCCCAACAGGGCAAAAGGGAGGGTGCTGTGTCCCCCAATGATGGCTAAGAGAAAACGATTTTACGGTGAGTACACAAAAATCCGTTTTTCTCTGACGCCTCATTGGGGGACACAGGACCATGGGACGTCCTAAAGCAGTCCATGGGTAGGTAAACAATAACAACGCAACCCAAGGACTAGGAACCAGTCCCAGATAGCTAGGAGCGCCTATTGAGATAGGTACTCCACTATCGTTTGCAGAATTTTTCTACCTAGGTTCGCCTCAGCCGAAGCCTGGGTATGGATTCAGTAATGCTTTGAAACAGTATGTAGGCAAGACCAGGTCGCAGCCTTACACCTCTGTTCCACTGAAGGCTGATGCTTAATGGCCCAAGAGGCGCCAACTGCTCGCGTGGAATGAGTCCGCAGCCCACTAGGAATGGGCTTAAGTTGCAAGCGGTAGACTTCCTGAATCGCAGAGCGAATCCAGCGAGCCAGTGTTGCCTCTGAAGCTGCCTGTCCTTTCTTAGGCCTTTCAGGAGTGACGAACAAAGGAAGTAACCATCGGAAGAAAATCCGGAAGGGGGCGTAGAACCTCCTTGTCTTGATGAAAGATCAGAAAGGGTTCGCAGCAAGAGAGTGCTGCCAGTTCCGAAACTTGTCTGATGGACGTAATCGCCACTAAGAATGTTACCTTCCAGGAGAGAAGAGCAAGAGAAGATTCCTTAAGAGGTTCAAAAGGGGACCTCTGGATACCGTCCAAAACGAGATTGAGGTCCCATGGGTCCAGCAACCGTTTATACAGGGAAACTAGATGGGAAACACCCTTGAGGAAAGTCTTGACTTGCGGATTGCAAGCTAGGCGGTATTGATACAATATATTGAGAGAGATGAAACCTGCCCCTTAAGGGAGCTGAGGGCCAACCCCTTTTGCAACCTGACTGCAAAAAAAAAAAAAAATCAAGAATTCTGGGGATCGCCAGAGGCATAGGTTGGACATTAGATTCCCTGCACTGGGAAAGGAAAGTTTTCCACATACGGTGGTAAATATGGGATCAAGGCCGGCTTTCGGGCACTGTACATGGTGGAGATGACCGCAGGAGAAAATCTCCCTCTTTTTAAAGTCCAGGTCTTAATGGCCAGGCCGTCAGCTTCAGGGTTCTGGAGTTCTGATGGGAAATGGGCCCTTGGGTCAGCAAGTCTGGGATGCTTACGAGGCGCCATGAGCAATTGTACTAATTCAGCATACCAGGCGCACCTGGGCTAGTCCGGTGCTATTATTATCACCGGGACTCCTTCTGCCTTGATCTTCCTGATTACTCGTGGCAGCAGGGGCAGAGGCGAAAAACATGTAAGTTAGACGGAAACGACTTCAGGAGACTAGAGCATCCGCGCCAATGGACTGTGGGTTATGCGACCTGGCTAAGAACGCGGGTACCTTTGCGTTCAACCTTGAGGCCATTAGATTATTATTATTTATTATTATTTATTTATAGAGCACCATTAATTCCACGTCTGGTGTACTCCAGTGAGTGCAGATGTGTGGGAACACTTCTGGGTGGAGAAACCACTCTCCGGCGGCCAGTCCTTGGCGACTTAGAAGGTCCGCCACCCAGTTCTCTACTCCCGGTATGTGTAACGCTGAAAACACAGACCCCCGTCGATTCGGTCCAGGTGAGGATCCTGAGGACCTCGAGATAAGCTGTCTTGCTGCTGGTACCTCCCTGCTGATTGACATAGGCCACAGCTGTTTCATTGTCCAATTGGACCCCAATCAAACGACCTGCTAGCAGGAGGGGGGGAATGACCTGAGCGCGAGAAGATCGCGCTGATTTTCAGGATGATTTCTGGGAAGGGAAGACTCCTGGGGTGTCCAACGTCCCGAAGCAGTGTGGAGCCAGTACGCTGCTCCCCAGACTAAGAGGCTGACGTCCATGGTCAGGAGTAGCCAGTCCACTTGGGGGAGAAAACCTCCTTCTCGATATGGAAGAGGACTTAAGCCACCAGTAAAGCGCATACCTGACTGAAGGTGTCAGGTGAAAAGTTCGTCCAAGGAAAAGGGGCTCTTGTCCCAGGCAGCTTGAAGCGCAAGCTGCAGTGGGCGGTGGTGTGGCTAAGCGAGCAGCACCGCCTCTATAGCCGCCGCTATCCTACCTAGCACTCTCATACTGAATCGTATGAAGTGATAGGAGTACGTAGAGGGCAGTGTACCGCTTGTTGCAGAGTGGTCGCCTTGTCTTGAGGGAGAAATATCAAGCCCCGAAGAGTGTCCAGGGACATGCCCAGGGAGGTGACGGATTGTGACGCGACTGGGGATGATTTGACTGGAGTCAGAAGCCACCCTAAGCGGGATAGGGTGCCCACAGAGATCTGCACGCTGGTTGAGCCCTTGATGAGGAGGTCATCCAAGCAAGGCAGAACAGCCACTCTCCTGGCGTGAAGGGCACTCATGGCGGCCGCCATGACCTTAGTTAAGACCCTTTTTGCTGTGGCAGAGCCGAGGGGAGGGCCACAAATGAAAAAAAAAAAAAAAGTCCTGAACCGCGAAGCGGAGGAACTTTGGTGAGCTGGAGCGATGAGTATGTGCAGGTACGCGTCCCTGATAGCTAGGGAGGCAAGGAATTCTCCTTCGACCATAAAGGTAATAATGGACCCTAGGAAGTCCATTCTGAATCTCCTTACATGCACGTTTGCTCAGGTGTTAGAGGTCCAGGATGGGACGAACTGACCCGTCCTTTTTTGGGGACCACGAGAGGTTAGAATAGAAGGCCTTGAACGTCTCGCCGTCCGGAACAGGTACCATCACCCCCGCCATTTGGAGGGAGTGGATTGCTGAGGAGAAGGCCTCGTGGTGTTTTGGAGCCTTTGGGGGGGTTTGAGAGAAAAGACTGACCAGGGGATCGGGTCCAGAATTCAAGGTGGTAACCGGAAGACACAAGGTATCACACCCATTTGTGGTCTGAGGCGGCGGCCCAGATGGAGAAGGACGAGACTTCTCGGTCTTTGTCTAGACTGCCAGGACGAGGTGGACTCGGGGAGGGCTGAGAAGGTCGGGCCCTGCGTGTCTAGTAAAAAATATCCTGGGCTAGAGTTGGGGGAGGGAGGTACTCTTTTCCTCCCGTGGCGTCAGACAAAAAAAGAGCCCGTCCAGACGATCGGCAAACCATCGGTCTGGAAAGGAGTACTGTGAGAGGCTTCTTAGAGACCAAGTCCACTCTCCATTATCGGAATCAGAGGGCCTTACGGATGGCTATGGTATTTGAGGCGGCAATAACTGCGCAGGTAGCAGCGCCGAGGGAGGCCTGCATGAGGTACTCTGCTGCCGCAGCAATGTGAACGGTTACATCTGTGAGGGTCTGAGGGAAACTGGTAGTCCTGGTGCCTGTGCGACCCACACGGAAGGGGAGATGGACCAGCGGGCTCGAGGAAGAGCAATCGAGCTGCTCCACTTGTCTGTCTGTCGGGTCCTTGAAGGAGGATCCATCAAGTGAAAGACAGGAGGGTCCTTCAGGCAGGCAGAAGCCGGGTGAGGGTCCACCGAGGCCGGATCGTCCCAGCCCTTAGAGACAGCTAAGCCAAAGGGGTACCGGGACTCCATGAGTTTACGGATACCGAAGCGGCGTCAAAAAGCTCTTTTTTTTTTAGCTTTCTTCACCCTTTTAAAGGAGACCGCAGGGTCAGTAGTAGTGGATGGGAGATCTTCCACATGCAGAGTTTTGGTGGATTGCTGTAATAAGTCCATCGCAGCTTGATCGCTCAGGGAGGTTGAAACCAAGGAATCATCCCGGTACAAACATCATTCCCCTTCCTCCGGCTCCTGAGAGACCGCGGAACATGTGGGAGAACCCCATCTGTGTACCCCCGAGGGAGAACCATGGGGGTCATGCCTTTTTTATGATCTGCTACCGGTGAAGCAGAGGGCTGATTCTTATCAGAAGGACCCTCTATAGAGGTGTCATCAGGCTGCGTTCTGACCAGGGGCCCCGAGGGGTGTAGCACGATGTTGCATAGCCAGCACCAGGTTGTGGGAACTGTGCCCATTCCGGGGGACTGGGAGCCGTAGGCTCTGGGCTGGCAGCGGTTGCTGCGGTGGTGGCGGGGGGGGGGAGCTACAGGGGCACCGGACTCACAGAAGGAAGAGGTGCTATCATCCCCTAGTAGCTCAGCGTGGCAGGATACATTAATAGTCTTATAGTTGTTGCTGTAGTTGTGCAGGGCATAAAACATTTGACTGCAGCCCCTGGCTGATGAGCCACAAGCTCTGATTGTAATGAGGGAGCAATGCTCTGCAGAGTTAATATGCAAGTGAGGCTATAACTCATCCAGAACCCTGATGACCCCTTCCCCCTCCTGCATCACAGTTCCTGTGGGAAGGAGGAAGCCAGCTCTGATAGACGCCCACAGGCTCTGATCACAACAAGAGGGAGCAATGCTCGGCAGATCCTGTGTGAGGAGGGTTACGCGCGCTTTCGTGAGGGAGCGTGGCTTATCGAGTGTCGTAGGGGGCAGGGCTTAGCTGTGACAAGAAGGCATGAGAAAATATAATAAACAAGAAATGGTGGGAAGGGACTCCCCTTCCCCCCTCCAGCCCTGCACAACCATGGTGGACAGAAAAACCTCTATAAGTGTACCGCAGCTGCGGGTGCACTTAGTCCAGGGAGTAATTCTTGCTGCAGTAGTCTGCAGAGATGTGCCTCCTATAGACACTAAGCTAAAACTGAAGTAGCCTGGCTGGGCCAGGGGGTGTATACTGCAGGGGAGGAGCTAACATCTTTGCATCTACTTAGTGTCCTCCTATGGATAGGCAGCATAACACCCATGGTCCTGTGTCCCACAATGAGGCGTCAGAGAAATAGGCCAACACTGAGCCATAAATCCCGAAAAATGAAAACGCTACAGATCGCGGAATATGGCACAAAACATACGCCACTGTTTTAGGACAAACTTTTGATTTTTTTTAACCTTTTAGATAAAAGTAAGCCTATACATGTTTAGTGTCTACGAACTCGCACCGACTTAAGGCATCACAGCGACACATCAGTTTTACCATATAGTGAACACTGTGAGTAAAATATCTCAAAAACAATAGTGCAATTGCCCTTTTGCAATTTTTCTGCATTTGGAATTTTTTTGCCGTTTTCCAGTACACTATAAGGCAAAATTGATGGTTTCATTTAAAAGTACAGCTTGTTCTGCAAAAAATGAGCCCTCACAAGACCATATTGACTAAAAAAAACAAAAGGTTATGCCTCTAGGAAGAAAAATGGCGGAAAAAACAACTGGAAAGCGAAAAAGCGTCCGGTTGTGTAAGGGCTCATGCGCACGTAACTGCTGAATATTCTGCAGCGATTTGACAGCACATCTGCGCGTCAAATCGCTGCAGAAACATTGCATAATGGATGCAGTTTTTCTGTTAAAAAAAAGCCGATTTCATGCACTATGGCTGCTGCCCACACCATAAACAGAGTGGGAGCTGCATCCATAGCGTACAAATTAATTGACATGCTCATTTTATGAATGCACGGATTTAGGTCAAAATTTTAGCACCCAAATTGCTGCATTCATAAAAGCATTGTGTGCACGTCTCATGCACAATCTTCATAGATTGAGCAGGGGACACAGGACGCATGCATTTACGCTGCAGTGCAATACGCAGCGTAAATACATGCAATTACGCAACATGCGCACGAGCCCAAAGGGTTATAGATCGGACCTTGTGATTCCTATTTAATGGGTTAAATGAACAAGCACAGGGAACGAAACACATCTCCCATCAACCACAGAAAATAAAACTGAAGGGAGAATCGAGAGAAGTAATAAAAACAGTAGGTGATTGGATTTCAGCCCCATCAGGAAGATGGAGTGAACGGAGGAGAATATAATATAGCAGTCTGACTGAGTTTTCTCCATTGTATAAAATGCAAAAGGAGAGAGAGAATCCTTCCCTCGTTTCCAAGATAAATGGAGAGAAAGAGAGTGCCTCCTCCATTTAATCTAGGATACAGGAGAGAGATAAAATTTCCTCCATTTTATCTGAAGTACACAAGCAATACAGCTTCCTCCATTTTATCTGAGGTACACGAGCCTCACATCTTCCTCCATTTTATCTAAGGTACATGAGAAAGATAAAGCCTCCTCTATTTTATCTGAGGTACACAAAACAGGTGAAGTCTCCTCAATTTTATCTGAGGTACACAAGAGAGATGAAGCCTTCTCCATTTTATCTGAGGTACAAGAGAGACGAAGGCTCCTCCATTTTATCTGAGGTACAAGAGAGACGAAGCCTCCAACATTTTATCTGATGTACAAGAGAGAGGTGAAGCCTCCTCCATTTTATCTGAAGTACACAAGCAATACAGCTTCCTCCATTTTATCTGAGGTACAAGATAGAGATCAAGCCTCCTCCATTTTATCTGAGGTACAAGAGAGAGATGAAGCCTCCTCCATTTTATCTGAGGTACAAGAGAGAGATAAAGCCTCTTCCATTTTATCTGAGGTACAAGAGTGAGATAAAGCCTCTTCCATTTTATCTGAGGTACAAAAGAGAGATAAAGCCTCTTCCATTTTATCTGAGGTACACCAGAGCCAGAGCTTCCTCCATTTTGTGCTTCTCACACAGACCTCTCTGACCCCTGTGACTACTGTCCACTGTGGCCGGTGTCAGACCGTTTTCTCCGCAGTTATTACTACAGCAGGTGGAGAGATCAGTCTTCACAGTGTGAATGGGATGATGTGTGAGGAAACTGCTGAGATGTTCCCGGTCTCCGGTACTCACTGTTGTCCTGGACCTTGCACTGGTTCTCTCCGTACAGGAGAGGTCGGTGGTAACAGCCAATCCCTGTGCTCCGCTCTAGCCGCCCTGGTAAGAGTCTAATGCCGGCCCTTCTGAAAGTTGCTCCCCCCGAAGGAGAGCTCCATCTACAGCTGAGGAAAAGGCCCCAAAATAGTCTCAGTGCTGAAGGGGTTAAAGGGAATCTGTCAGCAGGCTTTTGCTATGTAATCTGAAGACAGCATGCTGTAAGAGGTAACACAGAGGTTTCACCCATGCCGCTTGTCAAAGTCTGAGCTGTTTACTTGCAATGTTTGTTTGAGCTTGAGGAGATGATCATTGCTGGGACACGGCTGTGCATGAGCCCAAACCCCCTATGATTAGCAGCTCACTGTGTTTTAACATTGTATACCGAGAGCCGGGTGTGGGCGGGAGTAGCTTTCTTAACCCTGTTACATTGCTAAATCTAAATATTCTGATTGTGTCAGAGACGCTGCAACCAGTAACCTAAGTGATACATGGTAGGATTCAGGGTCCTTTCCCTATATCAGACTGCTCTGCTCTGTCACCTGCACACAGCAATGGGGACTCTGCACCTACCTCCACCCGCGCACTAGATATATGGCTGCTCTGTGCTTCCAGGACCTGTGATGATGTCACATGGAGGGGAGGAGTCAGGGTCACATGATCAGCTCCTCAGTGTATGCAGGGCTCTGCTGTGCTGGGTGTCATGGTGCTGGATGAGGGGAAGTTTATGTGTGGGGTCAGGAGGGGTTTACAGTGTGGATGTAGCAGAGCCGTGTGTGTACAAGATGTATGGAGCAGAGCCGAGTGTGTACGACGTGTACGGAGCGGAGCCGTGTGTGTACGAGATGTACAAAGCGGAGCCGTGTGTGTACAACATGTACAAAGCGGAGCCGTGTGTGTACGACATGTATGAAGCGGAGCCATGTGTGTATGACATGTATGGAGCAGAGCAGGGGTATACGGAGTGGGTGTGTGTGTGTATCTGACATGTACGGAGAGGAGCCGTGTTTGTACGAGGTGAGCAGAGCCATGTGTGTACGATGTGCATTCAGCGGAGCCTTGTGTTTACGGAGCGGAGTCGTGCGTGTACGACGTGTGCGGAGCCGCGTGTGTATGGAATGGAGCCATGTGTACGACATGTACGGAGCGTAGCCGTGCATGTACGACATGTGCAGAGTGGAGTTGTGTTGACGTGTACGGAGCGGATCCGCGTGTCTACAACGTGTATGGAGCAGATCCGCGTGTCTACAACGTGTACGGAGCGGATCCGCGTGTCTACAACGTGTACGGAGCGGAGCTGCATGTCTATGACGTGTACGGAACAGAGCCGTGCAATGTACAGAACAGAGCCGTGGGTGTACAATGTGTATAGAGCGGAACCGTGTGTGTACGATGTGTGTGAAGCTGAACCGTAATTGGTGATGAACAACGCTTTCCTCATGAAACTGCCCTCGTCAAAATGACCTTTTGACAGCAAAACGTAACGGTGACCACTCTCTGCTTATTCTTCTTGACCTCTCTGCAACCTTCGACACTGTTGATCACCATCTCCTTCTCTCTATGCTCCACTCAATCGGCCTAAATGACACCAAGCTCTCCTGAATCTCTTCCTATCTTTCTGGCCGCTCATTCAGTGTATCATTTGCTGGCTCCACATCTTCTTTTCCTCTCACTGTTGGGGTCACTCCAAGTTCAGTTCTTGTCCCTCTTCTCTCTCCACACTGCCCCAATTGGACAGACGATCAGAAAATTTGGCTTCCAGTACCATCTTTATACACCTTAACCCCTGACCTTACCCCCGCTGTACTACATTACACCAGTGACTGTCTGCAGTCTCCAACATCATGTCTGCTCTGCATCTGAAACTTAACCTTTCCTAAACTGAACTACTTCTACTCCCTCCGTCTAACGCTGTCTGGGTGTTATGCTTGACATCGATCTCTCCTTCACCTCCTATATACAATCTCCTGCCCGCTCTTGTCGCCTTCACCTGAAGAACATCTCTAGAATCCGCCCCTTTCTTACCATGGAAACTACAAAACCCTCACTGTGGCCCTGACCCACTCCCACATTGACTTCTGTAATTCTCTGTTAATTGGCCTCCCCCTAACTCAGTGATGGCTAACGTTTTGAGCGTGGTGTGTCAAAATTCATTAAACAAATTAGAATAACTAATAATAATTTTGTGATATTTTTAGCTCTAATAACAATGTTATCTGATAATGACTGCTGGGGGGAGGGTGAGAGGAGATACTGCTGGTGAGGGGGAATAATGATTAACTCCTCTCCCCTTCCCTCCAGCAGTCATGATGTGCCCATCCTTGTCCTCTGTAGTAATGTGCCCATCCTGGTCCCCTTTAATAATGTGCTCATCCATGTCTCCTATAGCAATGTGCCCATCTTGTCTCCTGTAGTATTGTGCACATCTTGTCTCCAGCAGTATTGTGCACATCTTGTCCCCTGTAGTAATGTGCACATCCTTGTCTTTTATACTAATGTGCCCATCTTGTCCCCATCCTGTAGCATGTCCCCTGTAGTAATGTGCCCATCTTGTGTCCTGTAGTAATATGCCCATCTTGCCCTCTGTAGTAATGTGCCCATCCTTGTCCCCCATCCTGTAGTTATGTGCCCATCCTTGTCTTCTGTAGTAATGTGCCCATCCTTCTCCCCATCCTGTAGTAATGTGTCCATCCTTGTCCCCAACCTGTAGTAATGTGCTCCATAATTGTCCTCTTGTCACCCTTATAGTAGTGTGCCCATTCCTGTGACCATCCTTGTCCCCTTCTTTTAGCAATGTCCCATCCTGTAGTAATGTCCCCTATTTATGCCACATTTTGCAGTTTTCACATACGCACATAAAAAAAAAAAGATTCTTCTCACCTGTCCTCCGTTCCCTCGGTGTCCTCTTTCCTGCTTCTTGCGGCCCGCATGCCCCCTGACAATCGTGGTCCTATGACGGGGGTTGCAGTCATCTGCGCTTTACGTCAGATTATTTCCACCGCTGAGCAGAGAAACTCTCTGCAAAGCGTTACCAATGGCAGCCACCGGCCAATCGGAGGCCAGCAGGTGACGTCATACAACGACGTCACCTGCTGGCCTCTGATTAACTGGCGGCTGCCTTTGGTGAAGCACTGCAGAGTTTTCCTGTGCGCGGCAGCGGAAATCATCTGAAGTAAAGTACAGATGGCTGCGGCCCCGGACATAGGGCTGCGACTATCAAGGGCCTGTGGGCTGCAAGAAGGTGTCTTAGGGGCAAGATGCGGCCCTTAGGCCGCTTGTTTGAGACCACTGGGTTAGAGAGAGGCATGTTACAGAACACAAATGACCAGCGGCCACATCCCGATCTATAAGACAAGCCGCGGCCGCCAGTGATTTAACTAAAACTGCATGTACACACCACACCGGCCAGTCATTTCGGAACAGTTTAGCCACACAAGCAGTTCCAGTTAAATCATCAATGGCCGCGGCTTGTCTTATAGATCGGGATGTGGCCACCTGCCCCTGCCTGCGTGTCAGCAAAAATGGCTCGTGTGTCACCTCTGACACACATGTCATAGGTTAGCTTTCACTGCTCTAACTAGTCTTTCTCCTCTACAGTCTATCCTTAATGCAGCAGCCAGGATCATCTATCTGGCTAATTGATACTCAGATGCTTCTCCTTTGTGCCAGTCATTGCACTGGCTGCCCATATATTATAGGACTCAATTTAAATTGCTTGTTCTCACCCACAAAGCTCTCCACCGTGAAGCACCCCCTACATATTCACCCTCCTCTCTGTCTATCACCCCACCTGTTCTCTAAGATCCACAAACAACTTTCGACCAACATCTCCACTAATCCAAACCTCCCACTCCTGGCTCCAAGACTTCTCCTGAGCTGCACCAATCCTCTGAAATGATCTACCCCAAGAAACTAAGATGATCCACAATTTGCACAGCTTCAGACATTCTCTAAAAACACATCTCTATCACCCTTCCTAATTGAAGTCAATTAATATATATCCCCCCCATTATCTCTCAAAACATAATTCTCCGTCAGTCTCCACCGCACCCAAAAGAATAACAAAGATTAGCTGGAGACCGGCTCATGCAGCTTTTATCTATCCTCCATTTCTTTGAGTTGACTGTATCTATCCCCCATTTCTTTGAGAAGACTGGACCATCGTTGTAAATAAGCACTTGTACCTTGTGTCACCCCCCCACCTCTCCCCATTGTAGATTGTAAGCTCTTACGAGCAGGGTTGTCTTTATTTTTTGCATTAATTATTGTATTTTCTTTAACTGTTACTTATGAATGTTTGTATATAAACCTCTGAATTGTAAAGCGCTGCGGAACATATTGGCACGATAGAAAAAAAGATTATTATTATTTTTTCCTGGATGTCCTATGACGGCTCACAATGGGTTAATCACATGACACACACCCCTCCTACCTCACTCAAGGTTAATAAGCAGCAAAACACTAATCCATTAATCCAGTAAATCTACTTACAAGGCAATAAGAGATCCACAAATTGTGCATTTCTTTCTCTGGACAGAAGCCGCCTGTCCACAGCGTGTGGGTTTGCGGGTATACCTAGTTTTGTGGTGCTCTTGTCCCTCGGGGAGGCGATGGAAGATGACTCTGCTGCCTGCGGTGTATACACTGGGGTCACTGCCCCTCTGCTTCATGTATTGTCTTATGCCCTCTTCATACCCTGCATTATATGTATATTATGAGTCTAGGTCTATTGTAGTTACTTACTCAGCTCAGAGGAGGTTGTCTGCTGCTCTGGGTGTAGCAGTGCTGGGAGTGAAGGGCAGGGGGTGGCTCCTCCTCTCCATGTGGAGATTGTTTGCTTTTCTCTAATCTACAGCAGTGAACTCTCCTCCTATCCTGCCATCCCCTCCCCCGGCTTTTTTTTCTCCTATTTACAGTGTCCTGTACTGTGTAAACTTGAGCAAACATGGCGACAGCAGAACCTTCTTGAGTTATAAATACTTCCATGGGGGTTAGCGTCCTCCGCTAACTTACCAGTATTAGCATATTTGCTCACTATATCTATTTCTTTGCAGATATCTGCCTCCCCCAAAAATAAAAAAAGTAAAAGAAAAATTCTTTCCGTGATGATCATGGAGAATATACAAAAAAGTTAGGGATATTTGGTTTTCAGGTGAATTTACGTTCACGCTACAGTGATATTTTATCAGGAAAGTAGGGCATTTAAAGGGATTGTCCACTACTACAACCCCTTCTGATTCCACATTTCCCCCAGGTAAAATAAAAAAGCCTATACTCACTTCCCATACCGGTGCCGTTCCAGCAGTACCGCTGTTCTCGTTCCTGAGGCTCACGTGACAGGACACAAGCCTTGTATCTAATCACCGCCGGCCTCTGTCTCCCATCTTCGGACCAAACGAGCAATCAACAGGAAGTGAGCGCAACCGCAGCACTTGAGCTAAAGTTTTAGTGTTAGGGAGCACGTGAGAGGCAATGAAGTGTGCCATTTTACTAAACCTATCCACCACTACTAAAATTACAGTTTTTCTAGCGGATGAAGAAAGGTCAAAATAAAATCCATCGATGAATTTGTCCATAGACTGTCAGGTATAAGCAGTGGTAGGAGAGATAAGATGACAAATATGTGCAGTCTTAGAATGTAAACAAGAGTTGCGGGTGGACAAATTGGACCACATCCTGACGCAACCTTGGCCACCAAAAACAATAAAAAATGAGGCCCAATGTCGCTTTACTACCTGAATGACCCACAGGTTATGATGCCTTCATTATCTGAACCTCAAGATCAGCGCACACAGTGGAGACAGTAGAGAGAAGAGCGTTCAGACAGTTATCCTTACAGAAATCACTCCACCCAATAATCTCCCTGGACTGACAATCAACAGGATTGTGTCTACCAAGCCAGGGGAGGGCCAGTACTATAACGATTGAGAGTAGAGTTGAGCGAACTTGTTCGAATAAGGTTCGCCAATCTTCAATTTGGCATGAGCCTTGACCATTCGGATTCATGTTTGGATGCGTGAGCATTTTTCTAAAAAATTGGCAATGTTCGGTAACATTGGATGCACTAATGCTTTTCTTCTACGTTATTATGACTTTGGTTAGGTTAGTGGTGCTGTATGATGAGTGGGGGAAGGTATTTGATGAGGGGAGGGGGTAGAGAGAGGACAAAATAGCGGCAGACTGTTTTTTTGTTTTTAACTTAATGTGAGGATGTTCTGGCAGTCAATCAGGGTGCAGAAACCATCCACAATGTTATAACACAAAAGCTTGCGTCATTGACTGCCTATGTCACATGTCTTTCTGCATATAAGAAGCGGACATGCAACATCAGTGCAATTTTGTGAATGCTACAGAATGGGGATGGTGGTACCGCTGCATATAAATGCAGATAAATACAAATTCATAATAACGCTGTTCTCCTGCCACCTGTCGAAATTTCAGCATCTAAATCCTGAGTGCTAATTCTGTGGTCCTGCGGTCTGCTACAAATCGACATTTCAGCATCTAAATAGTGATTGCTACTTCTGTGGTCCAGCCCAAAATTGCCATTTCATAATCTAAATAGTGATTGCTATGTCTATGGTCCAGCTCATAATTGCCATTTCATCATCTAAATAGTAATTTCTATTTCTGTGGTCCAGCCAAAAATTGCCATTTCATCATCTAAATAGAAAATTGTACTTCTCTGGTCCAG
This sequence comes from Anomaloglossus baeobatrachus, assembly GCF_048569485.1. Lineage (NCBI taxonomy): Eukaryota > Metazoa > Chordata > Amphibia > Anura > Aromobatidae > Anomaloglossus > Anomaloglossus baeobatrachus. The sequence continues at coordinate 568,362,557 of NC_134357.1, read as the reverse complement.
GCACAAATTGCCAATTTATCATCTAAATAGTGATTACTACTTCTGTGATCAAGCCCATAATTGCCATTTCATTATCTAAATATTAATTTGTACTTCTGTGGTCCAACCCCAAATTGCAATTTCATCATCTAAATAGTGATTTCTATTTCTGTGGTCAAGCCACAAATTGCCATTTCATCATCTAAATAGTAATTTCTATTTCTGTGGTCCAGCCACAAATTGCCATTTCATCATCTAAATAGTGATTGCTACTTATGTGGTCCAGCCTCAAAATGCCAGCTCAGCAAATAAATACTAAATGTTAATTTAGTGATAGGTGACTGACAGGTGTTGGCCTAGGGTTGTGAAAAAGCTGGCTAAAAGAGGGGAGGGTACATCAAACATGAGTGAGAAATCAATGAGAGAGTCATGGTGGAAGGGTTAATATGCATGGTGTATGAGGGGTAGGTGCTAATGTTACTGAAAGTTCTACTGCACAATCACCGGCTTCTCCTACTGAAAGACAACTGACAAATTCTGTTACTGGATGGGCTACTCTACTCCCTTTCTTTGGCAGCTGCACAGCTGTACGACTTGTAGATGAGGGCTAGAAAGAGCATGTGCTACAGTCACTGGCAAGAGCTGCATCAAGTGGCCTCTACTCTTCTTCCTTCACCTCAACATCAGACACAGTACAGTCCTCACAGGTGGCACCCCAATTACTCTGGTTTCCCCCTGCGTGACAACTCTCCAACTGCCCGAGTGTGGGAACCATGGATGGACGAGTCTGCAGAGCTTTTCATACATTCTATTCCATGGACATCAGAGGTCTGCACCAAACATTCACAGACTCAAGAGGAGGTAAGCAGCTGCACTGATGACTAAAATGATTGCCAGTTGGATCTGGGTTCGGACAAAGTAGCGTCTGATTAGGGTCCCTCATCACCAGACATTAACCCCACTGAGGTGGGGATAGCATGATGAGACTCATAGCCAAGGCGCACGCGTACAGTGCTATGCTGTCAGGGCAGAACGAGGAGGTGGATGACTGTCAGGGCAAAGAGTGGCAGAATAGAGAGGATGACGATGAGGTGCTAGATCCCACTTAAGTGAACCCAGAGGCATGCAGCTGAATAGCTCAGCAGAGGAGATGTAGAAGGAAGACTAGGAGGTTACATTGCCGCTTCCCGCACAAAGATAGAGTGATGCAACCACGACAAGCACTGCTTTCTCAGCCACAAGTTTGGCTGTGGCCAGCAGCAGTCGCGGGTCTGACGTTCACATGAGCAGCAAAGGTTCCCTAGTCTGGGCCTTTTGGAGACCACAAAGAATGACCCAACTTAAGTTATCTGCCAACTTTGTAAAAAAAAAAAAACGACTCAGTAGAGGCAAAAATCCCAATAATTTGACTACTACATGCATGAACCAGCACATGCGCAACCAACATACATTATTCTGGGAATCTTACTGTGCTAAAACGCAGCCTAGTGGGCTTCGCCAACCACCCACAGTCCCATCAACCGTATCTGCTGCTTCTGCCTCCTCCGTCACCCTGACAAGTGTTTTCTCACACAAATCTCTGGCCGCAGAATCTCCACTTGTTTTCCCGCTACAGTTGGGGTGAGTGAAAGCCCATCAGCTGTTACGGAAGTGAGCACGCCTGGTGTTTTTGAACAATCTCAGACACCAAGCTCACCACGTCTTTCTCAATCCACCATAACATCTGCACCTCCCCTTACAGCCCACCAGTTTGTGGTTTACACCCTACTCCACCTTCTCTCAAAACAGCAGCCAGCCCTCGGTCCCGTAGTTGTGGTCATATAAAAGATTATTTCCTCCTACACATGCCAAAGCTAAGGGCTTGAACTTCATCATATCTAAACTATTGGTCACAGAAATGCTGCCTTTCTGCCTTGTGGTTACAGATAATTTCCGAAAGCTGATGGCCATGGCAGTCCCCCAGTACCAGTTCCCCAGTCGCCATGACTTTTCTAATAAAGCTGTTCCTGTGCTCCACCAGCATATCGCAGACAACATTAACCCGTTCCTTGAAAAGCTCTGTGTCTGAAAGGGTGCATTTCACCACTAACACCTGGACGAGCAAGCATCATCAGGGGCGTTACATCTAGCTCAATGGGCATTGGGTGACTCTGGCGATTGCGGGGGCAAGCAGGGAAGGGACTGCTCCACAATTCTTGAAATCGTCAAGGCTTGTGGTACAAACTTCCTCCACTGCTTCTGCCTCCTCCACCTCCTTTAGGGCCTGCACCTGTACCCTCATCCTCTTCCTTAATGTAACATGCGTTCCAATAGTCCAAAGAGAATCCCTCCCACCTCCGTACAGGGCTCACTGCAATCAGACAGTGTTAAAATTAAGATGCATTGGAAAACACAGTCACACAGCTGAAGAGTTGTAGAGTGCTATCCAGGCCGAGTTTCAGCAATGGCTATCCCCACTGAACCTGTAGCCAAAAAAGGCCGTTTGTGAAAATGGAGTGAACCTGGTGGTGGCCCTATGCTGTGGTAATCTCACACATGTGCCTTGCATGGCTCATAGCCTCAACCTGATTGTACAGCAATTTCTAGGCCACTATCCTGGCCTGGATGCGCTACTGCATGAGGCACAGTCATTGTGTGCTCACTTCTGCCGTTCACACACTGTGACTAATTGACTTGTATTGCTACAGAGGTCATTCGGTTAACTGGTTGATATATGTGATGTACCGACAGTGGAATTCCACTCTGCACATGTTGCAGTGACTGTGGCAGTAGCAATGAGCCCTTGTGCAGTATGTCATGACACATAGCCTGGGCCAATGCAGTCCGGTCATGGGGCAAATCACGCTTGTGGAATGGGCACAGATGAAGGACTTCTGCAGCGTTTCGAAATGGCTACTAAGATCGTTAGCGTTGATGATGCTGTCATCAGCATTGTCAGTCTGGTCATCTACATGCTGGAGCACCCTTTGAATAATCTGCCGGAGGAGATGGTGGTCCTAGAGGAAGGGAAGGAAGCAGAGGAGGATGTGGAAGGGATACCAATATCTCTAAGATCCAAACTGTCGTCCCACAGGCATGTGGCATGGGAGGGTGGAGTACAGCGATCGAGGGGTGGTCATGGTACCAAACTATTAGTGAAGGTGCAGGAGCAGCGGAAAGAATGGAGGAGGAAGAGGTGCGCGCATTAGTGAGGAGATTTAGACATTGATCGCCTCTTTGTTGTCCGTGATTGGTGGGAGGGGATGGAGTAAGCAAGCTTGAGTGTTACCCTACCACCAACACACCATGGACTTTGAGCTCACAGAAGCACCTGACACATGAGCACATTCTTGCTGCACTGTCTTCAACGTGATCCCCATATTGTTATGGATTAGAAATAGTGCTGACTACTGGGTTTCCACTCTCTTAAGGGTGCTTTACATGCTGCGACATCACTAACGATATATCGTCGGGGTCACGGTGTTTGTGACGCACATCCGGCGCCGTTAGCGACATCACAGCATGTAACACATCTGAGCGACCTAAAACAATCGCAAAAGAGGTAAAAATCTTTGGTATTGGAGAGGTCGCTCTAACACCAAAAATCGTTGACAAGTGAGTAGCGATGTTGTTCGTTGTTCCTGCGGCAGCACGCATCGCTATGTGTGACACCGCAGGAACAACAAACATCTCCTTAACTTCATCCACCGGCAATGCGGAAAGAAGGAGGTGGGCGGGATGTTACGTCCCGCTCATCTCCGCCCCTCCGTTTCTACTGGCCGGCCGCTTAGTGATGTTGCGGTGACATCGCAGTGACGCCGAACGCCCCTCCCCATTGAGGGAGGAATTGTTCGGCGGTCATAGTGACGTCACTGAACAGGTATGTGCATGTGACGCTGCCGTAGCGATAATGTTTTCTACGGCAGCAATCACCAAATGCCGCACATACGATGGGGGCGGGTGCTATCGCTCTCGACATCGCTAGCAATCGCTAGCGATGTCGCAGCGTGTAAAGCACCCTTTAGATCCACGGTACAAGAGTAAATTTGCCTAATGCTTTCCCTTCCCCGGAAAGGGACGTCCACATGCTGGAGTATCCAATCAAGCTTGTACAAACTCTTAACCCTGGTTTTCACCAAGATAGCAATAAAGAACACAGTGTACATCGCTGTTAGTCGCCATCACAGAAACATTAGCAGCTGTTTAAGTGGCAGAAGCCATTTCTGTGAGTTGTGGCACACATTTTCTAGACCATCCTGTGCACCAGCAGAGCAGAGTATAATCCTGCCACATAGTGAAGGTCTGGAGATGATGGTACCTAGAGCTCAAAATGTATGCCATCGGGGTGAGGGGGGGTTTGTACCTTTTTGCATCTTGGTCTTCAAAAATAGAAGAATGGTCTGAGCTCGCCAGTCACCCCTAGGAGGTTTTGTCATGCCCGGCAGCCAGAGTTCTCTAAGACTGTGTTTTCAGCGCTGCAGGCGGTGTCCTGTTGGATAAGTGCAGCTGGCTGTCCGCTGAAAGTGTAGACCACCTAACGTACATAAAGATGAACAAGTCATGGATCTCCAATGACTTTTCTACTCAAGTTTCAGACTGTGAAGACTAGGCGATGGTGTAGTTCTTAGTTTCCTGAATTGGTCTCGCGTTATTGCAGTCTGTGACACCGCTGTTGCTACTGCGGCTGATGTTACTAACAAGTCCCTTGGTGACACATAAGTAATTAGAGGGCACCACCTACTGGGAATCTCTGATAGCACACAGTCAGACAAGCTCAAGAAAAAAAAAAAAAAGAGTTGTGGTAATATACAGGATCACCGCACATACAATTTATATATACATATATATATATATATATATATATATATATATATCTCAAACAGTACGAAAAAAGTTTTTATTGTAATAGAAAAAAAACACAACCACATGCTAAAATCGCTTAAAAACAGTGCATAAATAATTGACAGTCACCCTAAAACATCCATAGGGTAGGGCAGGATATAATGTCAAAGGACGCTAGTTGGGAGCAATAGCAATAGACTGAGTCATATAATTTCACATGGGAGCCAAACAAGGAATATATTAATATAATACAAAATCTGCAATAATCCAACAAAAGACAATAATGGACCAGTGCCCTGGGTACAAAAAAATATATAGGCAATAATCATGAAAAGTGCATATACTGTAACAGCCCGAACCCCAAACACTGGTCTGAATTAAGTATATCCAGCACATAAAATAGAATACGAAAGAAGGCAAGATAATATAAAGGCTTCATCCAAATCTTACATTGCTGATGTCACCATGGAGCAGACTCACCACACATGCATTATAGGGAAATAAAGGTTGTCCTACAGAGATACATATAGAATAAAAGTTCTATCCTTACTAGTGATGAGCGAGTACTAAAAAGCTCGGGTGCTCGAGGCTCGGGCCGAGCCTCCCAAGATACTCGTGTACTCGGCCCGAGCAACGAGCCCAATGTTATCCTATGGGAGACCCGAGTATTTTTGTGAAATGACCCCCCGGCAGCATGGAGAAACCCTAAAACTGTCACAAAAGTCTCAGAAGAGTGCTCAAATGACATGGCATCAGCATGGGGAAGACCCCTTGAAGCATTTATCACTCAAAAGTCACAGCTGTGAACAATTTTGTCCGAGTTTTACGCCATTTTTACGGACTCACCAGAAAACCTTGCAAAATGACCCCAAAATGAATTTTCATGGCGGAAATGTTAAGGGCACATACCCAATAGTGAGATAGAGCTGGTGTATGTTACTTTTTGAGATTAATACATGAAAGATTTTACATAAACATTGTGTGGCACTCCGATGTCCAAAACGCACGTTTTGTGCTTTTTACTAGCGATGTCGGTCATTTTTTTTTTCATTCTATCTCCCGTCGGTCGGTCTCGCTCTGTCGGTCTCTCTCTGTCTTGTCTGTCCCCCTCTCACAGTCTGTCGGTCATTCTCCCCCCTCTCTCTTACTCACCGTTCGCCGATCACTGCTGCGGCACTGCACGGCATTCACACTGCTCCTGCGGCTTTTCTTCTTTTGAAAAAGCCGGCCGGTCATTAATCAATCTCGTATTCTCTGCTTTCCTGCTTTTCGGCGCCTATGATTGGTTGCAGTGAGACACGCCCCCACTCTGAGTGACAGGTGTCACACTGCACCCAATCACAGCAGCCGGTGTGTGTGTATACTGTGCAGTGAAATAAATAATTAAATAATTAAAAAAAACGGCGTGCGGTCCCCCCCAATTTTAATACCAGCCAGATAAAGCCATACGGCTGAAGGCTGGTATTCTCAGGATGGGGAGCGCCACGTTATGGGGAGCCCCCCACCCTAACAATATCAGTCAGCAGCCGCCCAGAATTGCCGCATACATTATATGCGACAGTTCTGGGGCTGTACCCGGCTCTTCCCGATTTACCCTGGTGCGTTGGCAAATCGGGGTAATAAGGAGTTATTGGCAGCCCATAGCTGCCAATAAGTCCTAGATTAATCATGTCAGGCGTCTATGAGACACCCTCCATGATTAATCTGTAAATTACAGTTAAAAAACACACACACACGAAAAATCCTTTATTAGAAATAAAAAACAATAACAAAGTCCCTCATTACCAATTTATTAACCCCGACAAACCCTCCATGTCCGGTGTAATCCACGGTCCTCCAGCGTCGCGTCCAGCTCTGCTGCATGCAGGTGACAGGAGCTGCAGAATACACCGCCGCTCCGGTCACCTCCACGCAGCTAATGAGGTGAGTATAGCGATCAGCTGCTGTCACTGAGGTTACCTGGATCCAGCGGTGGCCGCGGGTAACCTCAGTGACAGCAGCTGATCGCGCTACTCACCGCCGCTCCGGTCAGCTCCATGCACCAACTGAGGAGAGTATAGCGATCAGCTGAGCTGTCACTGAGGTTAATCGCGGCCACCGCTGGATCCAGCGGTGGCCGCGAGTTACCTGACTGACAGCAGCTGATCGCGCTTCTCACCTCAGTTGCTGTGTGAAGCTGACCGGAGCGGCGGTAAGTAGCGCGATCAGCTGCTGTCACTGAGGTTACCCGCGGCCACCGCTGCATCCACCGCTGGATCCAGGTAACCTCAGTGACAGCTCAGCTGATCGCTATACTCACCTCATTAGCTGCGTGGAGGTGACCGGAGCGGCGGTGTATTCTGCAGCTCCTGTCACCTGCATGCAGCAGAGCTGGACGCGACGCTGGAGGACCGTGGATTACACCGGACATGGAGGGTTTGTCGGGGTTAATAAATTGGTGATGAGGGACTTTGTTATTGTTTTTTATTTCTAATAAAGGATTTTTCGGGTGTGTGTGTTTATTTACTGTAATTTACAGATTAATCATGGAGGGTGTCTCATAGACGCCTGACATGATTAATCTAGGACTTATTGGCAGCTATGGGCTGCCAATAACTCCTTATTACCCCGATTTGCCAACGCACCAGGGTAAATCGGGAAGAGCCGGGTACAGTCCCAGAACTGTCGCATATAATGTATGCGGCAATTCTGGGCGGCTGCTGACTGTTATTGTTAGGGTGGGGGGCTCCCCATAACGTGGAGCTCCCCATCCTGAGAATACCAGCCTTCAGCCGTATGGCTTTATCTGGCTGGTATTAAAATTGGGGGGACCGCACGCCGGTTTTTTTAATTATTTATTTATTTATTTTACTGCACAGTATAGACACGCCCACCGGCTGCTGTGATTGGGTGCAGTGTGACACCTGTCACTCAGCGTGGGGGCGTGTCTCACTGCAACCAATCATAGGCGCCTGTGGGCGTGGAAAGCAGGGAATATGAGATGGCTGTGTACAGAGCACAGCGCGCCGGCCGGTATAAAGGCTCGGTCACGCTGTGCAGGCCGGCCAATCACTGCAATTCCACAACTAACAGGGCTGTGGCATTGCAGTGGTCTGCCAGCCAATCCCTGCATGAGGGCTGGCTCTCAAAAGAGCGCCAACATGCAGAAATGAAGACCACGAGTAAAGCACGAGTATCACGAAATTACTCGGTACCCGCCGAGTAGCCCGAGTACAGTGATACTCGTGCGAGTACCGAGTAGTAACAAGCATACTCGCTCATCACTAATCCTTACCCTAGCATAATTGGTAGGGTTGCATAGTAGCATGAGAGGTACAAAAAGTACCTGCCCGTCCTTTTACATTATATCATGTTCTACCCTATGGATGTTTTAGGATGACTGTCAATTCATTTTGCACTAGTTTTAAGTAATGTTAGTATGTGGTTGTGTCTTTTTTGATTATAATAAAAACCTTTTGTATTGTATGAGATATATACACACACAGCTCTGGAAAAAATTAAGAGACCCTTGTACAGTTTTATAAAAATCAGCTTTTCTACGTCTGACAGCCATTCCATTCCAAAGTCAGTTGAATTCCAACCAGAGTACACCTCATTCTACTTAATGTGCTTCTGATTATGTGATCATCTGTATCAAATGTTATTTAATGAGGGAAAGTATAAAAACTACTGCTGTGGTCTTCACAATCCTCTTGCAATAGGACAAGCTGTATGGCAAAACAAGTGCTAGTAATATCCCAAAAGTAATAGGAATGAAAACATGACTTAATGGTGCCAAAGGAGTTGAAAAGAAAAGTCTTGAGTGAGGAAAAGTAGGGCTCAATTCTGGCTTTACTATCAGAGAGATACAGTGAGCGACAGTGAGCGTCATGTTGCCTCCATCTTTAAAATATCTAAGATGGCAGTACATTACAACAAGGTCAAGCAGCAGACATTGGGAACAACAAAGCTACAGACCTGCAGTGGACGAAAGCGACTCTCCACTGACCGGGATGACTGTCATCATATTCGAATGTCACTCAGCAACCACAGGATGATATCAACTGACCTACAAAAGTAATGGCAAATGGCAGCTGGGGTGAAGTGCTCGGCAACAACAGTTTTTAACAGGCTCCTAGAGGCAGGGTTCAAGTCATGTAAAGCTATAAAAAAGCCTTATTTCAATGAGAAGCAAAGGAGAGCCAAAGACCATAAGGATTGGACCATAGAAGACTAGAGTAAGGTAATTTGTCACGCTGTACAAAGGCTAGTGAGACGCAGTACAGCGTAATCCCCACTTGGTGGCAGCAGACTAGTGAAGGAGAGACAAATAAACACTGTAACGGAAAGGCAGCTGAAGTATAGCAGAGTAACTTCAGCAATGTTAACAGGCGAATCACCAGGGGCAAAAGAATAGTCAATCAATCAGGGTCTAGCCAAAACAGTCGAGTCACTGCAAAGGGAGGATCAATATCAAAGTCAGAAAGCAGAACCGAGTCAGAAGCCAGGAGATCAGTTATGCAGAGTGAAGCGACCGATGGGAGGGCCGCGGGTGTGTGTGTATGCTCTATTCCAACAAAATCCCCATACTCAGATTTTACCGGTAGTAACATTTCTTTACTAGGAAACATGTTTATAATACAATCAACTGAGCTATCTGCACACATGGGTATAGGAAGCCCCTGGACTTTCACTCCTTCCGGGTATGCAGCAAGAAAAAAACAACAACAAAAAAAATGGCGGCAACTTTCCCTAACTTTCCCTACAAACACGTACCAGTCTATCCCGAAAGAAGATGTCGCTCCCACGTCGCAGGCCTGGGGTCTCGCGGTGATGGGTCCCGGTGCAGCGCTGGAGAGATGAAGCTCCTCGGTCTTTTCTTTTCTTTTATCTTCCCCAGCTGGTGACGGATTATAAGTAGTCTTTTGGTCCCGGAGCACGCCGGGCAGAAGAAGGCAGGTCACAGTCCCTGCAATTACACTCAGATGGCGGTGCTCGGTAGTCCGGTTAACTCCCTGAGGAAAACAAAGTTCTGCAGACTGGGAGTGACAGAAACTGCTTTCACCGGGTGATTTCTTCCTGACTTTTGCGGCAAAACGAGCCCTCTCTTCAGGGAGACCACACGCAGGACTCTCCTCACTGAGCTCCGGAGCTGAACACCACTTTCCCGCGTCTTCTCTTCTGGTTTTTCACACACCAGCTCCTGTGGGGAATTTCTCAGCTCTGTGTTTGTCGTTGTACAGTACGACGCTGCCCCCTTGTGGGCAATTGCTGGAACAGTATTCAAAGCCATTTCTACAGAAGGGATACAGTCGGACTTGTTGACCCCATTACATACCCCCCCACTTAAAGGTTGGCAGTCCCTGTCAACTACCGTCGGTTCCCAGGCAGCGATGACTGCAGACGTTACAGGGGTTGGTTGAGAAGTGGGCCATACGTACTGGTCCCTGTAAGACCGCCCGGGCGGGATCCCAGCAGTGGTGCGGTCAGTGCGCCTCAAGGGTCGGTTGTTCCCCTCCCTGTCACTGTCTCTACGCCCCACTCCAGTCAGCACCCCGGGGAAAGAACTGGGTTGTGTAGGGAGGTCACTGATCTCAGAGTCAAAGTGATCACTTTGCCGGGAAACGTCCGTGTCGTCAGTCGTGTTGGTAGTGTCATCCCCTCCGGGTACTGTGGTAGGGGAGTCAGGCTGGGATCGGCAGGGCCGCAACATATTTCGGTGCACAGTGCGGATGCTGTGATTGTCTTCACCCCGCACTCGGTATACATGCCCGTTGGGGTAGGGGCGTTCGATTACCCGGTAAACCTCAGTCTCCCACTTGGCTCGAAGTTTCCCTTGGGGCTTCTTGATACGGAGCAGGACTGGCTGTCCCAACTTCAAGGGTTGCTCTTGCACGGGGAGTGGATCAGCATGTATCTGGCCCCGGATTTGTTTGCTCACCAGTCGGTGTACCGTCTCCATCTTCTGTCGGTGAGCATTTAGCCAGGAGGGGTAGTTATGGCAGACGTCAACTCCAGGGCGAAATAGGTTCAGGTCATGGACCCCTTTTCCGGGGCGACCAAAGAGAAGGGTGTGTGGAGTGTAGCCAGTCACAGAGTGGACCTGGTTGTTATAGGCCCATACTAAATCAGGAAGGAATTGAGGCCATTGGTCTTTCTTATCATCGGCCAAGGTGCGGATCAGCTGGAGTAGGGTCCGGTTGAAGCGTTCACATGCACCGTTCCCTTGTGGGTGATAAGGAGTGGTCCTCGACTTCTGGATCCCATACATCTGGTGCAGCTCTTCGATGACTCGGCCCTCGAAACAAGCCCCCTGGTCGGAGTGCAACCTCTCCGGGCACCCGTAGACATGGATGAACTGTCGACAGATGGCCCGAGCAGCCGATTCAGCCGTCTGGTCTTTGGTAGCGACAGCGACAGCGAATTTTGTGAAGTGATCCACCATGACTAAACAATACTGATAGCCACTGCTCGCCGTCCCAACCAGCAGATAATCCACCATCAACAGCTCAAGGGGTCTGGATGTTTTAATTGTCTGAACAGGTGCACGCTGCTCAGAGGACTTGTGTAGTTCACAGGTGCGACAGGTCTGGCAGACGTCTTCAACCAGCTTGCGGAGCCCCGGACAATAGATGGACTGTTGAACCCACCGAAAAGTCTTGTCCATTCCGAAGTGTCCATTCCTTTTGTGGGCCTGGACCACCATCTCACGGGCCAATTGTTCAGGCACTACAACTTGTGCGCATTCTTCCAGCATGTGTGACAAGAGAACCTTCCGGTATAGCACTCCTTCTCTCAGAATCAGCCGGTCCCACTGGCTGAGCAGGGTCAAGGTCCCGGTAGACAGTCGCGCCCGTATATCGGCGGGAGGCTTCTGCTGCCGTTTCACCCATTGTTTGAGTAGAGCCCAATCGGGGTTCTGGTCCTGAATCCTGCACCACTCCTGGGGTGGCAAGGCGACTCCCACCGGAGTTCCAGCTTCGCCCACAACGAGCTGGCGGTGATCCACCATCTGTTGGGCGAGCTTTGCAAAGTCAGGTGTCTCGTCCCCTTCTAATTCTTCATCCCGGTCTCGGTTGAGTAAGGGGTATGACACTCTAGACAGGCTGTCCGCATTTTGGTTCTCAGCGCCAGCCCGATACTTGATCTTGTAATTGAACTTGGAGAGCCGAGCCATCCAACGCTGCTCCATGACTCCGAGCTTCGCATTTTCTAGATGGGCCAACGGGTTGTTATCGGTCAGGACTAGTACTTCGGTCCCCGTGAGATACCCTGCAAATTTCTCCGCCATAGCCCACGTTAGGGCCAACAGCTCCAGCCGGAACGAGCTATAATTGGTGGGGTTCTTCTCGCCCTCATGTAGGGACCGACTGGCATAGGCTATGACCCGTTCCTTGCCGTCTTGGACCTGTGAAAGTACTGCCCCTAGACCCTGTAAACTGGCATCGGTGTGTAGTTGGAAGGGCAGGTTATAGTCCGCATATGCCAGGATGGGGGGAGACGTTAAGGCACCCTTTAGGGCTTGGAAGGAGTCTTCCTGGCTGGGTCCCCAGCGGATGAGTCGTCCTCTGGGGCTGTTGGTGGTCCCTCGAAGCAGATCCTGCAAGGGTGCAGCAAGCCGGGCGAAGTTTTTGACGAACCGGCGGTAGTAGCCGGCCAACCCCAGGAAAGCCCTGACCTCCTTGACGTTTGTGGGCTGCGGCCAATCCCGTACGGCGGCTATCTTCTCTGAAGATGGCTGGACGCCTTCGGCTGAGATCCGGTGACCCAGGTAATTGATCTCGGGCTGCAGAAGACGGCACTTGTTGGGTTTCAACTTCAGGCCATGTTCCCTCAACCTACTGAACACACGGCCCAGCTGCTGCAGGTGTTCTTCAAATGTGGCCGAATAGACTACAATGTCGTCCAGATAGATGAGGGTGAAGTCGAAGTTGAAGTCTCCCAAGCAGCGCTCCATCAGCCGCTGGAAAGTCCCCGGCGCGTTGTTCAGACCAAAGGGAATCCGGTCAAACTCGTACAGGCCCATGGGTAAGATGAAAGCAGTCTTCTCTCTATCTTTCTCATGCATAGGTACCTGCCAATATCCGCTGGCCAGATCCAACGAGGAGAAGTATTTGGCTTTCTTCAGGGCTGTCAGGGATTCTTCGATCCTTGGCAGAGGGTACGAGTCCCGGATGGTGCAAGCATTCAAACGGCGGTAGTCCACACAGAATCTCAGGGATCCGTCCTTCTTCTTGACTAACACTACCGGCGCCGCCCAGGGGCTCTGGCTTTCCCGTACCACTCCCGCGTGTAGCATGGAATTCAGGAGATTTTTCACTTCTTGGTATTGCTGGGGAGGAATTTGGCGGTACCTTTCACGGATAGGAGCAGTGTCACCGGTGGGGATCTCGTGTTTGATACTGGTGGTGCACCCAAAATCGGTGTCGTGCCGGGCAAAGGACGCCTGATGCTCTTGGAGTAGCTCTTCCACCTGAGACACCTCCCGTTTGGAGTATTGGGATACGTCCAACTGACACTTCTCTCGGAGTTCTCGCCCCACGTTGGCGTCACCCGCGACAGCGGCCATGGTAGAGACCGTCACTGTCCAATCTCCCTCTGTGGACGGTACAAACTGGAGGGGGCTCATAGGGTTCACCTCTTCGGTTAGAGCGTAGACTCGGCCGAGCTGTGTCCCGGCTTCTAGGTCAACGCTCACATTAGCCGTGTTGCCCAGCCTGACAGGAATTCTTCCCTTTCTCACTACTGCTAGAGTTCGAGCGACTAGTGGGTTCAGCTTCCCCTCCCTCGGGGAGCGCGGCTCAATCAGCACCTCCACGCCTTCAAACTGTCTCATGGTGCCAAGGGGTAGTGAGATAACTGTCTCTTTTCCAGCTGGTAAGGTGATCCTAGTATGGCGGGGTACGGTGACCGTGGCCAGCGGCAGCTGTTCTTCGGTCATTCGCTGGAGGTTGCAGGTCCGGACCACTTGTTGAAAGGCACGGCGGGTGGCCTTATGTGCGGTCACTCCTTGCCAGTACTTGGGCCCCTTCTTGGTAAACAGCACCAGATTCAGGTCCTTCAAGATGTTCATCCCAATAATCATGGGCGTTTCTGGTTCAAAGCCTTCCCTGACCACAATTATCCCTCTCTTCCCGAGATCTTGGCCACAGATTTCGGTGTTCATCCAGGCAACTCCCGACACCGGAATGGGTAGATTATTGGCTGCTTTGATCTTGATGGCGGTATCAGGGTCATAGGCAACTCGCGGTTTTAGACATTCTTCGTAGAACTGCTCGGAGATAGTGGATACCTGAGACCCAGTATCCATTAACCCTTGTACGGCGATCCCTTCCAGTAATACTTCTAGGGTGGGGCTATTTGATGCAAGTTTGTTCCGTGGCTGGCTCTGTTTTCCTACACCCCTCTCTTTGGCATCCCCTGTCGAGTGAGCCTCTTTGACAGGGGCGTCTAGTTTAAAGGCGGCCTCTGTTGTGGGACCTGACTTGCTGGTTCTGGTAGATCGGACTGTGGAGGAGCTTGAAAGTTCTGAGGGCAACGGTTGGCTCTATGGCGGGGATCGCCGCATGTCCAGCATCTTCCCATCGGCCGGCTGGGTTGTTGTTTCGCTTGCCGGCCCGCCTGTTGATCTAAGGTGAGCTGTAACACCTGTTTCTGCAACTCTGCCACCATCTGTTTCAGTTCCTCCGTGTTGCTGTTCGGCGTCCCGATATCAGATATGGACCTGCAAGCCGCGGTATATGTCTGTGTCTCCACGACAGGCCCCCTTGAACGTTCTATAGCTTCTTGTTTGGCCTCAGCGAACGTAAAGGCCGGATTTATCCGGAGTAGATCTTGCAATGAGCGGTTAAGGTACGGGTCTCTCAATCCGGTCACAAACTGATCTCTCAACACCAGGTCACGGGTACCCGTACTAGCTATCTGTTCTTCTTTTCTACAGGCTTGTTCTAGTAGCACTTGAAGGGCATTGGCATATTGAGGGATGTCCTCCGACTCGAGTTGCGTCCGCCGGAAAAACATATAGCGCAATGTTCCCGCATATGTGGTCGGTCCATAGGTGTTCTCCAGCACCCGCACTAAGTCATCCAACGTACGCTGGCCCCTAACCGTCTCCAGCCTGACTGTCGTCCACGCTTCCCCTTCTAGTGTTAGCATGGCCATTTCTGCTAAAGTCTTAGGGTCAGTGTTATACATTTCCCCCACTATCTTAAGTTGTTCAGTCCATTCCGTTACAGGATAGTTCCGTCCGTCAAACTTCCTCACCTGATTGACAATAGACGGCGGGGGAGCTGTCTGGTTATAAGTTACTACCGGGGGATGATTTTGTTGGTCACACATCCTGCCGACTACGCCACATGAAGCGACCGATGGGAGGGCCGCGGGTGTGTGTGTATGCTCTATTCCAACAAAATCCCCATACTCAGATTTTACCGGTAGTAACATTTCTTTACTAGGAAACATGTTTATAATACAATCAACTGAGCTATCTGCACACATGGGTATAGGAAGCCCCTGGACTTTCACTCCTTCCGGGTATGCAGCAAGAAAAAAACAACAACAAAAAAAATGGCGGCAACTTTCCCTAACTTTCCCTACAAACACGTACCAGTCTATCCCGAAAGAAGATGTCGCTCCCACGTCGCAGGCCTGGGGTCTCGCGGTGATGGGTCCCGGTGCAGCGCTGGAGAGATGAAGCTCCTCGGTCTTTTCTTTTCTTTTATCTTCCCCAGCTGGTGACGGATTATAAGTAGTCTTTTGGTCCCGGAGCACGCCGGGCAGAAGAAGGCAGGTCACAGTCCCTGCAATTACACTCAGATGGCGGTGCTCGGTAGTCCGGTTAACTCCCTGAGGAAAACAAAGTTCTGCAGACTGGGAGTGACAGAAACTGCTTTCACCGGGTGATTTCTTCCTGACTTTTGCGGCAAAACGAGCCCTCTCTTCAGGGAGACCACACGCAGGACTCTCCTCACTGAGCTCCGGAGCTGAACACCACTTTCCCGCGTCTTCTCTTCTGGTTTTTCACACACCAGCTCCTGTGGGGAATTTCCCAGCTCTGTGTTTGTCGTTGTACAGTACGACGCTGCCCCCTTGTGGGCAATTGCTGGAACAGTATTCAAAGCCATTTCTACAGAAGGGATACAGTCGGACTTGTTGACCCCATTACAAGAGGAAAACACAAACAACAGACAGAAGAGGGAAATCAGGGGCTGGGACAGGCAGACAAATGGGGGAGGGTCAAAGTCAGGACACAATAACAGGGAGGCAGAACAGATCGGGAACACTCACCAGAGCCAGTATACACACTGCAAGGCAGAAATATCACTGGCACTGACCCATAGGTAGAGAGGCAATATATAGCGTCCTGGGATCCAGAACAAGGCAAGGGAAGTTAACCCATGACATGACCAGGTCAGAGCTGGGTGTTACCAGCAGCAGGGAAAAGCCAGCCTGGATCATGACAGTAATCTTCTCTGATGAGTCCAATTTTCAGCTTTGCCCAACACCTGGTCATCTTGTTAGACGAAGACCTGAGGAAGTGTACAAGCTACAGTTTCTTGCACCCACTGTGAAATTTGGTGATGGATCGGTGATGACCTGGGGATGCTTCAGCAAGGCTGGAATTGGGAAAATTACCGTATATACTCGAGTATAAGCCGAGTTTTTCAGGGGTTTTTTAAGCTGAAAATGCCCCCATTGGCTTATACTCGAGTCAGGGTCCCACAAAAAAATTATTCTCATATTCTCACCTGTCCTCCGTTCCTGAGGTGACCTCAGCTGCTTCTTGTAGACCGCAAAGCTCGTAGACCCCTCCGTGATAGCGTCTGATGCACGGGGCTGCAGGATTCCGTCATGTCTTTACTGCAGTTGAATGCTTTACAGCGGCGGCAGTGCAGCAAAGCATTCAACTGCTGTAAAGCGCCCCATGCGGACCGCTGTCGCCATAAAGCAAAGATGGCATCCTGCAGCGGCGGCTCTGTGCACGGGACGTGATCATCAAGGGGTGCCTCTTGCAGCCCGCAGGCACATAGACCCTTCCGTGATCGCGTCCTGTACACGGGGCTGCCACTAATGCTGTTATGGCTTTACTGTAGTTGAATGCTTTACTGCATCGCTGCCGCCGTAAAGCATTCAACTGCAGTAATGCCACGATGGCAGCCTGCAGCCCCGTGCATTGGACGCGATCACAGAGCGGTCTACAAGAATCAGCTGAGGTCACTGTGGGAATGGAGGACAGGTGAGAATAATTTTTATTTCATAATAGAGGAAAGAAGGGGACCGATAGGAGGACATTACTGTAGGGCGCATTACTAGAGGGCCCAAGGAAGGGGCACAAGGATGGACACATTACAATAAGAGGAGGAGGCACAAGAACAGGCCACATTACTACAAGGGGGGACAAGGATGGGCACATTACTACAAGGAGGGGCACAGTACATTTTATTGGGATCTATTTTTATTCTTGAAACTTCCCAGTAGCTGCTGCATTTCCCTCCCTAGTCTTATACTGGAGTCAATACGGTTTCATAGTTTTTTGTGGTAGAATTAGGGGCCTTGTCTTATACTCGGATCGGCTTATACTCGACTATATATGGTAAACTTTGCGAAAGATGTATCAATCAAGCCGCTTACAAGGTTATCCTGGAAAAACAGTTGCTTCCTTCTTCTCAGACAATGTTCCCCAACTCTGAGGACTGTTTTTTTTCCAGCAGTACAATGCGCCATGCCACACAGCTAGGTCAATCAAGACCTTCTGATCCCAGATTGCTCCGAAATCACATCAGGCTGTGCTACACTTTTGACAGTAACTATGTTAAAGCTTTACAATGCATTTTCTAGGTCTATCCTAACAATTAAGCAAAGAGAAAGGACCCTACAAAGGTGAACTTTCATTATGGTCACTCAACATCTAGCAAGGGTACTGAATTTAGAGGTAAAATTATATCACCCGAGTGATTTCCTCTAGAGGCTATGGATCCATTCCAATCCATGTTATCAGTGCTGTTGCTCTGCTACCTGGATTTACTGCCACTTCTGGTGTTTCTTCTACCACTAGTGCAATTTATACTGCTGCAACTGCACAGACGCTTCTGCTTCTCCTTTGCCAACCTGAAGGGAGTACTGGAGCCAAACTTGGTCTCTCAGTGGTGTCAACTACATTTAAATGTGGGACCAGCCTGATACAGTGCCTCCCTACAATGGATGCCTCCTCTGGGCCACTCAGAAGTGAAATAACATTTCTGGGTCACTAACCATTATCGCATTCTTCATCATGGCGCCCCTTTTCCAGCAAGCCCTGTGCATGCACAAATCCAGGCCGGCACATGCGTGAAAATGCCTCAGATGCACACTTTCACAAACCAGATTGAGCCTTAACTCAACCTGCTGTGGTGCTTCCAGAACCCCTGCCCCGGAGATGCAGGCACACAGCCACTCTTCCAAGCAACCCAGGCTGCCTGGGTAAGCTTTTTTCTTCCTTCCACAACAAGACACTCCATGTGTAGGTTCCCCTCAATGACAGGACACCAACTTGGGGAGTGGACCTACTGGACCAAGACACCGATTTGTGACCTGGAGGTAGGCTACGCTGGTAGGTAGCCGCCAGGGGATCTTGGTAACTCGTCAACTGGCACCATAGGTATGAACACTGACGGTCTGTGTAATGGCAATTGCAGCCAGGACGGCAGATGCGGCAGGGTTGGCCAGGCCAGCAGCAGCGATTCAGTAGATAGAGCTGGTATGGATAGTTGTAGCAGCAGGTTCGTCAGATACTGAAACTCAGACAAGTATTAATAAAGCAGCACACAGCAATACAGCAGCAGCCGTAGCACAAGAGACCTGATGACTAGCAACTGTTAGAGCCGTGGACTCTATTCCTCTCAGGTAGCAGTGAAGGATTGGATCGGCAGCCGTATCATGCGTGGAGACGCTGGACTAACCAGTCTATAATTTGCAGAGTCACACGGTTTATTGCAAAACAGGAGGCTTATATACACCTCCTGATAAAAAAAGTAATAGGTTACACAATATGGGATACAAGATTACACAATCATGAAATTTAGGTGGTTACCATATGTCAAAGTTAACCTTGACATATTTCTGAGAAATAGACAAAGAACAGCCAAAATTATGTTCCCAGGAAATAATATGCCAGGAAAATATGTAAGGGAGTATGGGGTCCAAGGGTACAGAGGAGTGTGTGGATGGGATAGAATGAATAGGATGGAGCCAAAGGATACAAATGTTTGGAAGGATGTGATAGGGAGTATTCCGCCAAATCTCATTTAACAATAAGACATATTTTAGGAAACGAACATATTATTTGTAGCAGATGTTGTTTTGCAACTGTGTTTCTCAATAGAACATAATTATATCATATACTGTTTTATAAGAGCTGACAAAATGGCTGAACAAGACAAAATGGCTTCTCTAACAACTCCCCTCTTTTGATTATTTATGTTCTATTCTATAGCTATCTGTCCCTTCCTATTGGGTAGACCGCAGAGCTGTCCTACCTCACAATACACAAGGCTTTCCCTACGCGCATTATGGGGGCCTGCCATTCAAACATACTCTGTGGGATCGGCCTACGTTTTCCCTATACGTTTCCTATTCACTGATCCTATACGTAGAAAAGAACAGAGGGAAATTTAGATATTCATGACTATGTATATAATATAGTGTTATGGATATATGATATTGATATATGATTATATAGTTTGTTTGAATATATATGTATGTTTATGTAATCTGTGTAGTGTGTTTATATGTCACACACTTTTATGGTGTTTTACACAGTATTAAAGTTCTCATTTTGTTGACTTTCTTGCAGCTTGGTCAACTCTGGTTTCATCTGGTCAATTAATTCCTTAGGACTTCCACAGTAGGTGCAGTCCGCCAAGTCCATTAGGGTCTCCTTATCACATATTATGCATCTGCATCTCTAGTTTTCTCCTTTTTAAGATCATATTTTCCTGAAAAACATTTACAATTAGCTCCTAGAATTTTCTTCATAAGCATTACAAACAGTTTTATCAGCCTGTCAGAAGTTTATTTTGCTTTTCGCTTAGTTCTAAAGACTACATCCTTCAGCATTTCGGACCCATTAATTCACTTTCTGGAATGGGGGCAACAAAATAAAACATAGTTTCTGCTTTAATAGATGCATATGAACATATCCAACAATTTTCCATTGCTTGGATATCCCACCCCACTGCTAATCACTCTGTTTAACTACCTTCTGTTGTATTACTGCTTTCTTCTATGGTTTAAGTACATTTTCACCTTTTGTTACTGCAGGGAAAGTAGAATATAGAAATAGAGTCAATTCACAATATTTCCCATTCTCTCAGTCTTTGTAGAACTTCTTGCAGTAGGATGCATGGCCTTTTACTGAGGTTGGTGTACTAAGTTGGACTTGATGTGGATCCAAGCTTTTCCTCACGTTTCCGGATTGTTACCCAGTCCCCCAGGCTTTAGAGGGTGTGTGCCTTCCAAATTGGAAGGATCTGGAATGAAACTGAAACCACTTGTTTATTACATATTTATTCAATAATTTATATTAAAAAAAATTGCACGTCTGATTACTGTATCCTACTAAATCTGAAGAATCTGTTTATTAGAAAAGAAACAAAAATATATGCACTTAGGGGTACTTTGCCGATTGTAGCGATGCCGAGCGCGATAGTCCCTGCCCCCATCGCAGATGCGATATCTTGTGATAGCTGCCGTAGAGAACATTATCGCTACGGCAGCTTCACACGCACTTACCTGCCCTGCGACGTCGCTCTGGACGGCGACCCACCTCCTTCCTAAGGGGGCGGGTCGTGCGGCGTCACAGCGACGTCACACGGCAGGCGGCCAATAGAAGCGGAGGGGCGGAGATGAGCGGGATGTAATCATCCCGCCCACCTCTTTCCTATCTCAGTGCAGGCGGAACGCAAGTAAGGAAATGTTCCTCGCTCCTGCGGCTTCATACACAGTGATGTGTGCTGCCGCAGGAACGAGGAACAACATCGTACCTGTCGCTGCAGCGAAATTATGGAAATGACCAACACTACACAAATCACTAATTTTCGACGCTTTTGCGATCGTTTATCGGTGCTTCTAGGCTTTACACGTTGCGACGTCGTTACAGGCGCCGGATGTGCGGCACTTTCGATTTGACCCAGACGATATCGCAGTAGCGATGTCGCAACGTGCAAAGTACCCCTTTGTCTATAACTTGCCAGTTTCCACCTTTATTTTTGTAAATATTTTCTACATACTATTTCCATCATGTGCTTTTTAGCAATAACATACCATTTTCTGCACTGGATTGCCTCTGACCAAATATGAAAAGAAATTTACTGAACACGGACAAACTTGCATAAAAACTGCTCATGGTATATTGCTATAATCTATCTGCAGTCTCTGAAACGGGAAGAGCCAATGCAGGGTATATTTCTATGAGATTCTACAGTTTTTCTTCTTACATTATTTTGGGCATGTGTCTTACAAGTCTGGGTGAATCTGGACTAAAGCCTGGTGTCACCCATACCTTGTCTCTTAAGACACACACTAATATCTGTTTTTCACAGAGAATTCCTTATTAATCTATGGGTTACCTGGACCATCAATGAGAAGAGAGCTTATGGCAAAGGAAGCTTACCGCCCTGCATCCACAGACCTTCCTCATATATGATATCATATATGATATCATATACGGTTTTATAAGAGCTGACAAAATGGCTGAACAAGACAAAATGGCTTCTCTAACACAACGTATAGACCATGTTGCCCAGGCACTTCCCATAAGGGGAGTGTGCCTTAAATACCTAGTGCCTCTCAGCTTATGGAGAAGCAGGTGCTCATATTTGTCATGAAAATCAAGTGTACTGCTACCTTGCTTGACAACTGTCGTAAATGTGGGCGGAATCTGCTCACATGTCTAACAAGGCACTCCTTTCTGGGAGTTTGCAAAAGTAGAGGTGAGGAGAATGTTGACGATCACAATGCAGGACAATTTTCCCTGGAACAAAGGTTTTTCAGGCACAGTTACTTGTATCTGTTTCAGGAAAAGATTGGAACTTGGGGAAAGCTGAATAGTGACAGTTCCTAACTAGACAAACCCTTCTGAAGAGACAAACACCAGCGATTAGATGTACCCAATTAATTGACGTGCACCTCTTCCCGTGTTTTCCCTGCAGTTAATATAATTCTGGTTAATTTATACATTGTTCACTACTCCTTCTAAACTCAAAAACTAAAGCTGCTTTATTGCCAGTAGACACTAGCTGTTTTATTCAGCCAAAATCTGCCTCCAAAAGTAGTTGGTTAATCCAAACGCACCGTTAACATCTTACTCCGATGAGCAAAAGGGTAACAATGTTTTGAACTTTTGACTTTCAGGCTCCAGATCTCACCATCTGCTACAGCTTTGAGCATGAGACGACCTTCATTTTATAGACAATCATCTTGGCTATCTCATACATAAATTTGACTTGCAACTATTTAGCATATGATTAGTTATGCAGATTCTTGTCATGTCACTGCATTGTTAATGTTGCGCTCCTAAAAATTAAAATTTGTATTATTTTGTTATATTTTGTAAATCCACCTTTGGCTTTCAGCACTGCCCGAATCCTTCCGGGCTCTTTATCAGATTCAAGCATGTTTTGATCGAAATCTGATTCCAGGTCTCTTCTACACTTCCCGCTCATTAACTGTCAAACATATTCACTGCTTCCCCCGCCCACCGTCAGTTCCGGCACCTGTGATTGGTTGCAGTCAGACTCCAAACTCACCCTGTGTGACAGCGTCTGTGATTGGTTGGACTCACAGACGCGGTCTGCTTCCCTATAGTATATATATTTTCCCAGGGGGCCTTGTTCTAGTGTCACTGCGTTGAGAAACACGTGATGGTGTCGCCGCGGTGTTGGATGTTGATCTCCCCGAGGTCCACCATTCTTACCTATGCTTCCCTATAGTGGTGTACAAATAAATACATTTAAAAATGGCGTAGGATTACTAATAATGTGGTGGTGCTGCATCACGTTATGAGTGTCAGGTCCGAGCATTCCTACATGAACAGTGTCCTGGAAAGTGGATTGGTCATCGTGGGCCAGTTGAATGACCACCAAGGCTGAAGATACAAGATGTGCAGCATCTGAAGCTGTGAGCTGTCATTAACCCCTTATATTACTCCAATTGAAACCGCACCTGGGCATCGGGATGAGCGGTGGAAAAGTGCCGGAATTGTCGCATCTAATGAATGCAACAATTCTGCGCTTTGGGCTGATATTTTTAGCCTGAGGGGTCCCAAATAACCATGGGCCTCCCCAGCCTGAGAATACTAGCCCTCAGCTGTTGGCTTTGTCATGGCTGGGTATCAAAATTGGGGGGAATCGCACGCTGGTTTTAATTATTTATTTAAATAATTTAATTTAAAAAAAAAAATCCACAGTGTCTCACTTACTTTGATACACAGCCAATACAAGCACACGGCTGAGGGCTACAGCCTGTAGCCATATGCTTTTATCTGCGTTCGGTATCACAATATGGGGGGACCCTATGCCATATTATTTATTTTTACACCACTATAAGAGGACGCAGACAGCATGTGTGATTCCAACCAATCACAGACACTGTCATAAAGGGTGGGGGCATAGTCTGTCTGCAAGCAATCACAGACAACGGAACTGATGGTTGGCGGGGCAAGCAGTGAATATGCATGAGAGTTAATGAGCGGACCTGAAAGCAGTGTGACCGTCGCCTGGGAGACTCGGTAAGTATAACTGTCCTGCTTTGCAGCTTTCCAGCCCTTTCTACCACAATGTTTGGATTCCCATAGACTTATACAGGGTTCGACATCTGGGCAGATGTTCAGGTTCAAGTCTGGCCTTGAAGTAGACTTTTTTTTTTTTTTTAAAAGTCTGGCTGAATCTGCTGAACCCGTGTGGGTTCGCCTATCAGTAATATCTAGCAGTTAGTTCACATGATTGGAACTAAAATAGTAAAATAGCGGTCAACCCCTACGACATCTGGGCAAAAATAGATACAAACAGAAGAATATGAAAAGCAAATGCCTATAAGATGCAGTTATATCATCTTATAGGCATTTATACATTTATACATATAAATGTAAAGTATTTTACACTCAAGGCCAAAAGTGTTGGCACCCTTGAAATTGTTCCAGAAAATGAAGTATTTTTTTCCAGAAAATCATTGAGATTACATATGTTATGTTACATTTATTTCCTTTTTGTGTATTGGAACAACACAGAAAAAGAGAGAAAAAAAGTCAAATTGGACATAATTTCATACAAAATCATATAAATGAGCTGGACAAAATTGTTGGCACCTTTCTAAAATTGTGAGTAAACAACTTTGTTTTAAGCATGTGATGGTTGTTCCAACCCACCTGTGACGAGTAACAGGTGTGGTCAATATGAAATCATACCTAAAACCAGATAAAAAAGGGAGAAGCTGACTTTGTCTTTTCATTTTCTGTCTGTGTGTGCTACGCTAAGCATGGAAAACAGAAAGAGTAGAAGAGAACTGTCTGAGGACTTGAGAACCAAAATTGTTGAGAAATATCAACACTCTCAAGGTTACAAGTCCATCTCCAGAGATCTTGATGTTCCTTTGATCACGCTGCTCAACATAATACGTTTACAACTCGTGGCACTGTAGCTGATCTCCCTGCATGGGGAAGTAGAGAAAAATTGATGAAAGGTTGCAATGCAGGAGAGTCAGAATTGTGGATAGGCAGCCACAATAAAGTTCCAAAAAACTTCAAGCCATCTTTCAGGTTCATGGGGCAGCAGTGTCAATGAAAACTATATCTTGATATTTGAATGAAATGAAACGCTATGCAGGACACAGAGACATAAAAAAGCAAGACTGACGTTTTCTAAAATGTAAGCAAGTAAGCAAAATCCTTCTGGGAAAGAATCTTATGAAACCAAGATAGAGCTTTTTGGTAAAGGACATTATTCTACTGTTTTCTGAAAATAGAATGGGGCCTACAAAGAAAAGAACACAGGACCTACAGTCAAATATGGTGGAGGCTCAAAGATGTTTTGGGGTTGTTTTGCTGCCTTTGGCACTCGGTGTCTTGACTGTGTGCAAGGCATCATGAAATCTAAAAATTACAATAGGATTTTGTGTGGCAATGTAGTGCAGTGGCAGAAAGCTGGGCTTGTATCATAGGTCACGGGCCCTCCAGCAGGGCACTGGGTGCCAACATTATCATGACTATATATACATGGTGAAATATGTATAAGTTATTTGGATTCTATTTGCTGATAGTTTCAAAGCTTTCCTAATAATCATTAGTGTTCTAGTTTGCTTTTCCTTTCTCTTTATGATGTGTGACCCAACTTTGATTGTAACTCATATGCAACATTTCTTGTACAATTTAACAACAGAACTCTCAACATCAAAATGGCTTCTCCCCTGTGTGAGTTCTTAGATGCACAACAAGAGTTGATTTATGGGAATAATATTTCCCACATTCTTGACATGAAAATGGCTTCTCCCTGGTGTGGCTTCTCTGATGTCTAACTAGTTTTGATTTAATGCTATAACATTTCCCACATTCTGAACATGAAAATGGCTTTTCTCCTGAGTGCTTAGTCTCATGTACAACAAGCTGCGATTTCCTCGTAAAACATTTTCCACATTCTAAACAGGAATATGGCTTATCCCCTGTATGAATTCTCTGATGTACAACAAGATTTGATTTGTTCTTAAAACTAATCTCACATTCCGAACATGAAAATGGCTTATCTCCTGAGTGCTTTCTCTCATGTACAACAAGTTGGGAT
Source organism: Anomaloglossus baeobatrachus (assembly GCF_048569485.1). Classification (NCBI taxonomy): domain Eukaryota; kingdom Metazoa; phylum Chordata; class Amphibia; order Anura; family Aromobatidae; genus Anomaloglossus; species Anomaloglossus baeobatrachus. The sequence continues at coordinate 568,336,971 of NC_134357.1, read as the reverse complement.
TTCCTTGTAAAACATTTACCACATTGTGAACAAGAATAAGGCTTCTCCCCTGTGTGAATTTTCTGATGTACAACGAGATTTGACTTCTTTATAAAACTTTTCCCACATTCTGAACATGAAAATGGCTTTTTCTCCGTGTGAATTCTCTTATGTATAAGAAGATCAGATGTTTGCATAAAACAGTTTCCATATTCTGAACATAAAAATGGCTGCAACCTTGTATTAGCTATTTGATGTTCAACACACAATGAGTAAGAAGATGAAACACGTTGAAAAGTATCAGATGATAAATCTTTGCTTTGAAGGACTGAAGATATATTTGGAATAATTGCGTGCTCTTCATAAGTATCGAGTGTGATACCAAGGTCTTCTTTAAAATCTGAGTTTCTGGTACAGTTATCTGCCAAGAAAGAATTTTAATGTTTTTTTTAAAAATACTACCTTTCTATTCAAATTTTTGTGAAATTCAATTATCAATTAACCAAGACAGAGAGGAAAAATAATAATGCTAGATCAATATGTTACTCAAATACTCCCTTATGACTACATGCTCTATGTCACAGAGAAAAAGGACTGGGCGGAAACATTACGGTCCTGTAAGGAAAAGCTATGGCTGTTTAGCAAGTAGTGCATACTGTTTCCAGTTTATTTTTCTATTTAGTAGGAATAGCCTTTTATTCTCCACTATACAGAATAAAATCCAAGGTAAGTTCTCATCAAAAGAGCAGCTCGGAGAGGCGATTCTCACATGCTGCACAGAAATTCAAGCAGAAACGATCCAAAAACTCACAAGTTCAATGGATCGAAGATGGGAACCTATGATACATGTAGCTTAACCTGATAAGATGGTTATTTTTTTTTCATTTTTAAATTTAACTTTTATTAACATTATTAATAACACAGGAAACACCGTATTGTACAGCATAAAGCACAATGTCAGAACACAAGCATTGTATCGAAGAATTGTTAGCAGATCAAATCCTAAAATATGGGGAGATACAAAACTCAAGACTGTATAAACAGCGATGAGAGCTGTAACCGACTACTGTCGGAGGATCAACATAATACCTTTTTATACTATATAACGAGGCCACCTTGGAGGAGCGAACAAAACCAGGGCCGTAACGTAACTCAAGTGTGAGTTGGTAGAATAGAAGATACTGAGTGAAACATGAACAAGAAACAAAAAGAGAGAAAAGAAAGTCAGAGAAGAAAAAGGTGGGAGGGTTGGGGTCAAAAAGGTTAGGTGAATTTGTCAGGATGGAGGAGTAGGTTGGGAGTGTGTGGTTCCAGACACTGACAGTGCAAATCCAACAGTGAAATGTAATCATCAGATCCCTTAAACTCTGTCCAGTTATACCAAGTTCTAACGAACTGGTCTTGAGAGTTGTGAATTATGGAAGTGAGGGCTTCGAGCAACATCGTCTCCTTTATCCTGACGAACCACATAGCCAATAGCCATTGTAGGAGGGTTATCTTTTTTCCACAAGCGAGGTATGCAAGCTCTGGCTGCCGTGATTAAGTGTCGTAGTAAGGAATTCTTGTTATTTTTCGTTGAGATGTCACAATGATGTAAAAGGACAAGGACCGGATCCAGAGCGGTGGTCAAGCTAGTAACTTTATGTATAACTGTTTGTACATTCTCCCAAAACGGGGCAAGGCGCCTACATGACCAGAAAATATGCATCAGACTACCCTCCTCCTCATCACATCTCCAACAGAGTGGGCTCACTTCTGGGAAGATTGAGTGCAGTCTAGTAGGAACGCTGTACCATCTGGTGAGCAACTTAAAACTCGCTTCCTGATCACGGGACGAGATAGAGGATCGATGGGTCAGAGAACATATCTTTTCCCATTTGGCCTCAGAAAACTGGATTTGAAGATCATCCTTCCATTGTGATTGAAATTTGGTTTTAGTGTTCCCAGTGGGTGTGTTAATAAGATTATATGCCATAAAAAGGGTATGTCTAATGGGACCCGTGCTTATACATTCCTTTTGAAAAGGTATCATAGAGTTAGAAAAATGGGATTTAGGAGGAAAGGATTTGAAGCAATGTGTCAATTGGTTGGCTCTCCATACATCGAGGGCACGGGGAGTTTGGGAGCTCATAAGTTGCTCCTTTGTTGGCCAGGCGTTTCCACTATCGAAGTGCAGCACTCTGTGATAGCCCTCTCTCATAATTGACCGGAAAATACAGTCTTCCACCCCCGAAGGAAAAAGCGGATTTCCCAGAACTGGAAACAATGAGGATGATTGGGGGAGTATGTGTGATCTAATGATGAATTATTGCAACATGCCAAAGTATCCCCGATTGTGGGGTGATCTCTCAGATGTTTTACTCTGAACCCACCCATAGAATGCCCGGTAAATGTACATCTGTGAAATCCCGTTCCACGTCTACCCAGGCCTTCATCTCACAGTTTCTACACCAGTCCAGATTTCTGGAAAGATGAGTAGCTAAGTAATATGATTTGAAATTAGGAAGTGCGGTCCCTCCAGCCGGCTTGGAGTGGTGTAGGATCTTTCTGCTAATTCGTGGTGGTTTGACTCCCCAGATGAATTTAGTTTGGATTCATGTGAGGCTTTTAAAGGGACCATAATTGTGAGGGCTTGAAGGATATATAATATCCTGGGAAGGATGTTCAATTTAAAAATTGAAATCCTCCCAAACCATGTGAAAGTGTTCTTCCTCCACCTCGAGCAATCATTTTGGACTTCCTGTAATATCTTAGGAAAATTTAGGGAGAAGGTCTGGCAGGTGTCCCTTGGGAGCACAGTGCCTAGGTACTTGATCGACGAGTTCGCCAGTGAAATTTGTAAGACCTCTTCAATGGTACCAAGGCAGTGTGAGCTGAATTAATGTTTAATGCCTCCGATTTCGCTAGGTTAATTTTAAATTTGGATAGCTTCCCGTACAATTCAAATTCAGTCATGAGAGCTGGTAGAGTAGATAAGGGGTTACTGACAAAAAACAATAAATCATCTGCATAAGCTGCAATTTTGTATGGTGCACCTTTAATCATGGGGCCTTGTATGTTATATATCTCAGCTACTGGTAATGTACCTCACTAGTAAATTACGGCAAAAGCAGCACAGGGTAGGGTACAAAGTATTAAAATTTAACCTTTAATAGTTCCTATTAAAAAGGGAAGCAGGTATAACCTTCCTCCACATCTGTTATCTATAAAACCAAAACATACAATTCCCCTTCAGCATGTACAGGGGTAACAACAGGCCCAGGACAACACCTGTGCAGATAACAAGGGTAGGTAAACTGACCCGTGTCACAAGGGACACTGGGATAGTCCAACCCTTTTTGGGCCCGGACCATACGGTATCAGACAGAGGTCCAGGAACCCTGGAAAAAATAGAGGGGGATGGAACGATCTCACCACATCGGACGCCGACCCAGCCTCTATCAAGAAGATCCTCTAGTCCTCCCGGGCGTCCCAGTGGTCCTTTTATAATGGACTAAACACCTGGTCCCCTTAAGGAGAGAGAGGTCCTGATGTCCTTATTCTCCCAACGCGTTTCATATACCAGAATAATCGTCAGGGGAGTGTCAAGAGTCAGTCCCTATATCAGCAGGACAGGACAGGACATGCTGCAAAATAACCATACATTTCATCAGATACCTATAACCATAGATAGACTTCCCATTAAGACAATAGGAGAACTGAGTATAGGCAGGGTCTTACCGGACGGCAAACAGCGGGGCTCCTATATGCTGCGCGCCGCTGCAATGCGTCCGCCATCTTTTTAAACTCTGCCAGATTGCCCACGTGTGGCGCCGCGTCAGTGTCGACCCTCCCACACTTCCGGGTCGCACTGTGAAGCGCAGGCCTGGACCGCAAACGTCACATCCGGTGACGTGGCCGGCGCATGCGCAGAACACGCTGTCAAAGGAACGGCAGCGCGCATCATCCACAGCGTCACGCCCCCTCACAACGAAACAATACAGTTCATTGGGCGGGCAGAGAAGTAGCATCGGCACATCAGTTGTGTCAATAGCTACATGGCTCATACGGCCACAGGGTGAGGAGGCCATGACGCATCCTACACCCCCTACCAGATGTATGGCTAGAGAACCGGCTCACAGGCTAAATCACAGTATCTCTATAGGCAAAAATGGCAAAGAAAAGGTATACACATAGAGAACGTATCCTTTTGTATCATAAGGAGGTGGAGGAGGGATTACTTGAAAAAACGGTCTGATGGAACCTGTACTAGAGATCAGGAGAAATTGCTCCAATGAGGATAGCTGTACCGTACAGTCTGACGACCTTGAAGCCCGTTTTCTAGAAAGGGGTTACCCACTTAGGGTCATCAATGAGGCTCGGAAGGTGACCAATCGAATACCAGGATCAGGAGAAATTGCTCCAATGAGGATAGCTGTACCGTACAGTCTGACGACCTTGAAGCCCGTTTTCTAGAAAGGGGTTACCCACTTAGGGTCATCAATGAGGCTCGGAAGGTGACCAATCGAACTGAGAGAGCTAAATTACTATACCCACCAACAAAAGAGAAGGATTATGCTAAAACCAATGAAGTGATCAGATTCATCACTACTTTTAATAACGGGGCTAAGGAGGTGAGGAGGGTGCTTGAAAAACATTGGCCTATACTAATGATGGACGAGGACATCGGGACCTATGTCTCTGACAGACCATGTATTACCTACAGGAGGGCTAGGTCCTTACAAGACCGACTGGTACATAGCCACTTTACTGACAACAGGGAGTCTAGTAGCGGATGGCTCAGGAGTAACACTAAAGGTTGCTACCGTTGCAGTGGCTGTGTGGCTTGTAACGCATTAAAACCAGGAAAGAAATTCTCAAGTAACGTCACAGGGAGAGAGTATGAGATCAGACATTTCATTAACTGTCGCACCAAAGGTGTTATATATAAGGTGACGTGCCGCTGCGGTCTTGAATATGTAGGCAAAACTAAGAGGGAGCTAAGAAGGAGGGTGGGTGAGCACCTGAGGGATCTCAGGTTGAAGAATGATACCCCCCTGGCAAAGCATGTCAATACAACACATAATGGCGACCCTGGGTGGATTTCTTTTCAGGGTATTGACATGGTTTTTCCCCCGAAACGAGGAGGGAACTGGGACAAGAGGATCCTTCGGCGGGAGGCCGAGTGGATCTTCAGGTTGAAAACAGTTACTCCATCGGGCCTCAATGAAGTCCTGTCCTTTGCACCCTTTTTGTGAGAGCAGGTTGAGAACTAGACAGGAGGGCCAGTCGTCGGACGAGCGGGGGCGCCTCTCACCGTATCTTCTAGGGTGCCAACCTCCGCAGATAGGTAGGGCTCGCTTTTCTTAGATAGAGTGAGTGGTGGAGGTGTAGGTAGTGGATGTATTTCACTTTTCATTACTCTGATCCGACTATGCCCTGCCGTAGGAGACCTTCTCTAGTACAGGTTCCATCAGACCGTTTTTTCAAGTAATCCCTCCTCCACCTCCTTATGATACAAAAGGATACGTTCTCTATGTGTATACCTTTTCTTTGCCATTTTTGCCTATAGAGATACTGTGATTTAGCCTGTGAGCCGGTTCTCTAGCCATACATCTGGTAGGGGGTGTAGGATGCGTCATGGCCTCCTCACCCTGTGGCCGTATGAGCCATGTAGCTATTGACACAACTGATGTGCCGATGCTACTTCTCTGCCCGCCCAATGAACTGTATTGTTTCGTTGTGAGGGGGCGTGACGCTGTGGATGATGCGCGCTGCCGTTCCTTTGACAGCGTGTTCTGCGCATGCGCCGGCCACGTCACCGGATGTGACGTTTGCGGTCCAGGCCTGCGCTTCACAGTGCGACCCGGAAGTGTGGGAGGGTCGACACTGACGCGGCGCCACACGTGGGCAGTCTGGCAGAGTTTAAAAAGATGGCGGACGCATTGCAGCGGCGCGCAGCATATAGGAGCCCCGCTGTTTGCCGTCCGGTAAGACCCTGCCTATACTCCGTTCTCCTATTGTCTTAATGGGAAGTCTATCTATGGTTATAGGTATCTGATGAAATGTATGTTTATTTTGCAGCATGTCCTGTCCTGTCCTGCTGATATAGGGACTGACTCTTGACACTCCCCTGACGATTATTCTGGTATATGAAACGCGTTGGGAGAATAAGGACATCAGGACCTCTCTCTCCTTAAGGGGACCAGGTGTTTAGTCCATTATAAAAGGACCACTGGGACGCCCGGGAGGACTAGAGGATCTTCTTGATAGAGGCTGGGTCGGCGTCCGATGTGGTGAGATCGTTCCATCCCCCTCTATTTTTTCCAGGGTTCCTGGACCTCTGTCTGATACCGTATGGTCCGGGCCCAAAAAGGGTTGGACTATCCCAGTGTCCCTTGTGACACGGGTCAGTTTACCTACCCTTGTTATCTGCACAGGTGTTGTCCTGGGCCTGTTGTTACCCCTGTACATGCTGAAGGGGAATTGTATGTTTTGGTTTTATAGATAACAGATGTGGAGGAAGGTTATACCTGCTTCCCTTTTTAATAGGAACTATTAAAGGTTAAATTTTAATACTTTGTACCCTACCCTGTGCTGCTTTTGCCTTGTATGTTAGTGTTATTCCTGATCTTCCAGAGGAATGGTTATATCGATAGTATGAAAATCAAGGGGTAGAGTGGGCACCCCTCCCTTGTTCCGTTAAATATAGAAAAATCAGAGGAGAGGAATCCATTCACTTTCACCTTGGTCGACGGTTTTGAATATAAAGCTGAGATCCAGGCGAGCATGTTAGGTCTAAGGCCAATTCGACAGAGTGTCTCGAACATAAATGTCCAATTCACCCTGTCGAACGCCTTCTCTGCGTCAGTAGCAAGCAGCATCAGGGGTAGAGATTTCAGCTTTGTTCTGTAAATAAGGTTTAGAGCCTTAAGGTACCGTCACACTAAGCGATGCTCCAGCGATCCCACCAGCAACCTGACCTGGCAGGGATCGCTGGAGCGTCGCTACACGGGTTGCTGGTGAGCTGTCAAACAGGCAGATCTCACCAGCAACCAATGACCAGCCCCCAGCCAGCAGCGACGCGTGGAAGCGATGCTGCGCTTGGTAACTAAGGTAAATATCGGGTAACCAACCCGATATTTACCTTGGTTACCAGCGCACACCGCTTAGCGCTGGCTCCCTGCACTCCTAGCCAGAGTACACATCGGGTTAATTACCCGATGTGTAGTCTGGCTATGTGTGCAGGGAGCAGGGAGCCGGCACTGACAGCGTGAGAGCGGCGGACGCTGCTAACGAAGGTAAATATCGGGTAACCAAGGAAAGGGCTTCTTGGTTACCCAATATTTACATTGGTTACCAGCGTCCGCAGAAGCCGGCTCCCTGCACATTCAGTTGTTGCTCTCTCGCTGTCACACACAGCGATGTGTGCTTCACAGCGGGAGAGCAACAACTAAAAAATGGTCCAGGACATTCAGCAACAACCAGCGACTTCACAGCAGGGGCCAGGTTGTTGCTGGATGTCACACACAGCAACATCGCTAGCAACATCGCTGTTGCGTCACAAAAGTCGTGCCTCAGCAGCGATGTTGCTTAGTGAGACGTGGCCTTTAGTTGTGTTATCTCTAGCTTCTCTACCACCCACGAAGCCTGCCTGATCAGGGTGAATGAGTGATTGTAAAAAAGGAGCCAATCTAGATGCTATCATTTTCGCAAATAGTTTGATATCTACGTTGAGAAGCGATATCAGCCTGTAATTGGAACAGAGGGCAGGGTCTTTACCTATTTTATGTATGACCGAAATGTGGGCTCTCAAAGAGTCTACTGGCAGTCTTGACCCTCCAGGGATAGAGTTCAGGCACCTGATAAGGTGTGGAAACAGGGACTTCAGAAATAGTCTGTAATAGGGGAGTGTAAGACCATCGGGACCCGGGGCCTTCCCTGGTTTAGTGTTCTTAATTGCCATGAAGAGCTCCACTTCTGAGAAGAGGCATCTGCCATGGCATCTGCCTCGTCACCTGACAACGCTGGTATGCCCGATTCCTTAATATATTTTTTTATTCGGTCTTTAAATTCATCCCCTCGTGTCTCCTCCATACCCTTATCTATTGAGTAAAGTGCCTCGTAATAATGTTTAAAGGCATCCGCTATGCCCGAAAGTGTCTGAGTATGTTGCCCTGACTGATGTACTATAGTTGGTACGTACTTATTGGACCGTTGGGCTCTCAGTGCTCTTGCTAGTGCTTTGCCACTTTTATTGCCGTGTTCATAATAGAAGCGATGGCACTTGGTAAATATTGCCTTTCTTTGTGGGTCAGTATAGAACGTAGGGATTCCCGCCTGGCCAACAGGGTTTTTCTCAGGGACTCATCAGGGGATTTTTTATGAGAGCTCTCCAAGTGATTTATCTCTTTTAGTAAATTAGATATCTCCTCTCCACGTTCCCTCTTCAACCGTGCCCCATGTAAGATGGTTATATTTGAATGGCTGATGATTTGAACATCATACTTACTAACAGAAATCGACCATTTAAGAAGAAAAGAGAAAAATAAAATTTGCAAAATAATTTATACACCGACTGTGCTTGCCTTGGATTAGAAACACACGAGTTTACCTTTGCTTTCTCTTGTTCAATGCCTTGGATTTGTATCTATGTTCAACTACTGTATATCTGGTCATTTCCAGTGTTATGGCTTGTGCCGACCTCAGCCATTTGTCACAGTCATCTCCCTATTTTTAGACACTAGTGACAGCTTTAGGACTGTAGGCAACCATCCATCTCTATCTAGGACTCTACCTTTAAATCTTGTTTCGTTTCTCTTGGTGCTGAAAAAGTCAGTTTAGCTGCTAGCAGCTTTCCAGCAGCACAGCTCAGCTGCAGCAGTTCTATAGCCACACCCCATTGTGTTTAAGTAACAAGGATTCCCAGCAATCTTTGCTGATTACACAAAACCATTTGTTTTCTGGCTGCCTTGGTGGAAGGAGCTGCTGTGGCTTTGTTCTGAAGTCGTATCTTCCCCAGTTTGGTTGTTATTCCATTGCTTGTCTCACCTACTGTCTTGTTGTATTAATGCAGCGGTGGGTCTAATGAGTCTCATCTTGCCACTCCTAGCCCGGACTATTGAAGGGTCTTGCCAGGGCTTAGGGTTCCTGCTCGGACACAGCTGTGGAGCCTGTATAGGGTTTGGCTAGAGGCGAAGGGTACAGCGGTAAGTATCGGCAGGAGGTGTCTCATCTACCCTCTCATTGGGTGTGCCAGGGCTACCATTGTTATTGTGTTCCTGGTATTCCACTTGTTTGTGGTGTTGTTGTGTGTTTTGTTGTGCGTCAAACATCTGTTGATCTGAACACGCCCCCCACGTGTAATAGCGTGACATCATTAGCCCGAAAGTACCATAATCACTGTCAGTTCTCTCTCTATGTCATCATATTAACTTTTGGATCATTTTTCAGGTTCCTCTTTTCTGGTTCCTTGATGTCTGTGACCCATGCGTCTATACAGTCATTGTGTTCATGTGAGCAGAGTCTCATTTGTTAATATTATCTGCTTGGACACTAACTTTCATCTGGTATCCATCGAGGATAGCACACTTGTCACCTAGGTATTATGAGTCCTTCAGTTGTCATACATTGTACGACAAAGTCCTCCTTCTGGATTGGGAACATACATGGCTAAATTTGGTCCACTTTTACTGGGTCACATTCGTACTCAATATCCAGTACATTCTGCATTTACTTTACTTCCGTGAACAAGAAAGAATGCTTCCTTTTTATTTAGGCCGAGTTCTGTAAAAAAGCTACAATTACTCGTAATATTACTTGTTGCTCTGGAGTCGATGCACCAACCTTTTACTGTACGATTATAATTCACAATAAGGTCATTTTCACACATCCTTGTATCACTGTCTGAGTGCAGAGGTCCACAGGTCTATGATATGAACGCAACAGTTTCTGTTTGTGGCTCTAATTTTCTTTTTGTGTGACCAGTTATCTGTTGCATTAAGAGCAATTCCTCTGTGACTATTTCTGGAGATCTGCAGGTGTTCCCTTCTCTGATGATCATCCAGTATGTTAGACTTTACAAATATCAGTGTTAGGTCTTCTCTCTAGTACATTAATCAGTGCACTGTATGTGTCGAATATATGGCTTAAACATGGTTGTCTTTCATAGCCTCACCCACTGATCTCCGTTGTACAATCACTTCTAACATTGCATTTACATGCACTTACTGTTATGGGGTATGCAATGACAGGACAGGGGCCCCTAGGCTGCCCCTCCGACCTGAGACCCTGTGCTGTCCCTTATCTTGGAGGTAGGATTGATGGTAGCCAGGTCCGAGACCCCAGCGTGACCTTAACTCCTTTCCAAGCCCTGATCTTACTCCCCCTCTCCCACAACCTTGGGGCGGGCTGGAAAACACAGACAAAATGACACGGACAAGGGAGAACAGAAACTCGTACACACAGCACTCAAAACACACAGGACAGACAATATGTATACCAGGGAACAATGAAAAAAAGGGAGGAAGTAACGCATAACAGGGGAAAGCTCACACCACTCAAAAGCGCAACACGGATCACCATTAACAGGATAACCACCAAGACTGTGATCGCTGGAGCACATGCTGAAGCTACCATCGGCACATACTGGAAGAGAGCCGTGCTTTGAATAGGGAGGAGACAGCTGCACGTGGCAATTAGCAACCTGAGCTCTAGAACCTGCTCACAAGTCTGCAGGAATTAACTACTGCAGAGATGGAGATCAGTGAACCTGAACCAGCCGACGCTTGGCTCTGGCATGAACAATTCTGAAGCCATAGGTTGCTTGTCAGACTCTGTGGTGTGAATAGTGTCTAACGACGCCATGCCTTTCAGGTATGTGCAAAGCCGAACATCGCATGACAATTATCCTTTTATTAGCCAAGCCTCATTTTTTGTAAAATTTACATTCTAAACTTTCATAGTTTCTAATTGTGAATTGTCATTACTCAATTTGACCACTTTAAGTTTAAAGCCTCAGATGTTGTCTGTTAGACTATTATCAGATTAATGTCTATTGGACGTACAGCAAAGCCCACAACTCTAAGGGATGTGGACTTTTGACAGCGCAGAGTGCTGGTAATGTCGATCCCGTTGTGTTTTATTAGAGATTGCTTCCTAGTCAGTTTAAGGTACACAATTTGAAGGGGAAAGGGGTTGTAAATGTGGTTACCCTTGTTAGCCTCCATGAAATCTAATGTAATCAGGCCTGCAGTAGGATTCATTGTCCTGCTTCTGGTGGGGGGTTGTGAGTCTAATATTCCCCTCTATAGAGAGCTTCAATCCTGTAGACAGGCTAGCGACTGCCCATTTTTTAATACTTTGAGTTACATGAAACAAATGTTTAAGGAAGTGGAATGTGATAACCTCTCCTCATCCAGGGGGATGATCTCAAAAGAAGTAGAAAAGCAAGGAGACACGTTTGGATGTAGTTGGTGCTGTGACGTGGAAGGGGGATGATCTGTTGGTGCTGCCAGGTCCTGATGCCCATGAATGGAGTATAGAGATTGGAGCTAGATATCCGTGCTACGGTTGTGATATCAGTCGTCTGTATTAACCCCTTCACGACCGGCAGATTTTTCGCTTTCAGGTTTTTTTTTTCGCCATTCTTTTTCTGAGAGACGTAACTTTTTTATTTTTCAGTCAATATGGTCATGTGAGGGCTCATTTTTTGTGGAACGAGCTTTACTTTTAAATGAAACCATCAGTTTTACCATATAGCATACTGGAAAACGGCAAAAAAAATTCCAAATGCAGAACAATTGCAAAAAAAGTGCGATAGCACTATTGTTTTTGAGATATTGTATTCACTGTGTTCACTATATGGTAAAACTGATGTGTGGGTGTGATGCCTCAGGTCAGTGCGAGTTCGTAGACACCAAACATGTATAGGTTTACTTTTATATAAGGGGTTAAAAAAAATCGGAAGTTTGACCGAAAAAAGTGGCGCACGTTTTACGCCATATTCCGTGACCCATAGCGTTCTCATTTTTCGGGATCTATGGCTCAGTGACTGCTTATTTTTTGCGTCTCAAGCTGACGTTTTTAACGGTACCATTTTTGCGCAGATGCTACGTTTTGATCGCCTCTTATAGCATTTTGCGCAATAGTTGTGGCGACAAAAAAAACATCGTTTTGGCGTTTGGAATTTTTTTGCCGCTACGCCGTATACTGATCAGATTAATTGATTTTATATTTTGATAGATCGGGCATTTCTGAACGTGGCAATACCAAATGTGTGTATATTTTTTATTTTTTTAACCCTTTAATTTTCAATGGGGGATGATTTGAACTTTTAGGTTTTTTAGTTTTTTTTTAATTTTTTAAAACTTTTTTTGTAACTTTTTTTTTTTATTTTACTAGTTCCCCTAGGGGGCTATTGCGATCAGCAATCCGATCGCTCTGCACTATCTGCTGATCACAGCTATACAGCTGTAAACAGCAGATACGCTCTCTTTCTCTTTTGCTGTGCCAATTCATGAGTAGTACAGGAGTCATCACATGACCCTGTGCTACCATGACAACTAACGGAAGTCACGTGATCACGTCACGTGACTTCCGGTATCGGGCGGTAAGTAAAAGTTTACCGCGATCGCGCTTATAATGGCGCTGTCACATATTGACAGCGCCATTTAAAGGGTTAAACGGCACGATTCTGCTCATGCCTAGCAGGCACACATCTTAGCTGTGAAAATCAGCTGAGATGTGTGCCGATCGCGGCATGCTGCCGCCGGCAGACCGCGGGCAGTAACGTTATGACCGCTAGGACGTAATTTTACGGCCCGCGGTCGTTAAGGGGTTAAGGAACTATCTTCTTAAACCACCGATTCTTAACTGTTTCACAGGAAGTCTCTCTGTTACCCCTGTATCCTCTCCTGGTAACCAACATTGGACTGCTGAAGGACCTTCAATAATGTCATAGCCATGTGACCCAATCACGTGTGAATGCTATATTACTTCATTGGCTGCAAACTGATCCCATGACTATGACGTCTCGAAAGTCTTGGTAACTGAACTTTTTTTTTGTTAAACAAATTTTTATTGAAAATTGAAATGCAAGTTACATCAGAATGTGAATCAACACATGTATCAAAGAACAATTGTAAATAGTCTCATTGCATATCATACCCAAAAGGATATTGAGCCTGTGATAATCCATCAAGTACAACACGTGTAAAACACAATCCTTATGCTATATTAATAAACCCATAGCAGAGTCCTTAAACATCAAGACCATATCATAGAGAGAAAAAAAAAGGAAAACAAGATTAAGAGAAAAATGGAAAGAAAATCAAAGAAAGAAAAGAGACTAAGAGAAAGACGACAACGACAGGGGAACATACAGACAAACAATGACAGATTAAGGGAGGGCTTGGGGGGGATAGGAGAGCTTATGTACCTCGTATTATGTCATTTAGACTATTCTAAGGTGACCAACCTCTTTATGGTAGGTAAATCTAGATCCACCTCTGGAGATCAGGTGAATCTCGGAACATAATCCAGCTTTGCCAAACCAAATAATATCTATCCATGTACAATTGATTGTAGGAAGTGAGCCATTCCATTCTACTCAAGGCGTCCATTTCTGTCACCCAATCCTTCAGAGTGGGGGCAACAGATGATCTCCATTTTCTGGGGATAATAGCGTGAGCTGCAGTAACGCAATGTTTTAAAAGACCTTGCTTAATTGTCTTAACTGAGCCTGGGATCATAGATAACAAGCTTAACTGGGGGGTTTTGTGAACCTTCACTCCCGTAACCTGAACATAGACCTCCAGAATCTTGGACCACAATTGCTGTATTGGCTGACACTCCCACCAGATATGCAGCATACTGCCCGGGGCATCTCCAACACACTTCCGAAATGGAAGGGTAGATTTTGTGTAAAGTTTCTGGGCATTTGTACCATCTAGTAATTATTTTATAGTTTTGTTCCTGTGCTTTACATGCCATCGGGAGTTTGTGTGCACAAAAGAAGGCTCTCTCCCACTGATTCCTTGGTATTACCTCTCCCAGTTCCCTTTCCCATTCTTTTTTAAACCAAGGCTCATCATCATTCTGGTGTTGAGTAAGAGTTGAATACATCTGAGATATGGTGTGTTTAGGAGTAGTGTCCTGGAACAAAAAAAAAAAAAAGAGTCAAATTGGGTTAATTTGGCACTTGTCAGCCCCCTCATATGAAGGGCAGCCACAAATGACTGTAATTGGAGGTATACAAACCAAGGTACTGGTTGGTCCGGGAAGTTATCTCTTAAGTTAGAGATGGTAGGAAAGGGTTGGGAAGCTGACACAACTTGACCCAGTCTAACACCATGGGTCGATGGCCACACTAAAAATTTGTTCACATTCATCCCTGGGGGAAAGTCAGGATTGTCGAATAATGGTGTCATGGGCCCTGGTACATACAAGGTCTGGTTTTTGTTCACGGTATCCCAAATCTTTATCACATCCCGAGTTAAAGAAACAGTAAGTGAGCTATTTTGACGGGTTTTTTTAGAGATCCAAGGTAGTGAGGTTAAAGAGACAGGTGACATATCTTTCTCAAGGGAGACCCACTCCTTTCCAGCTTTCCCATGGAAGCAGTTTACAATCCTTATCAATACTGCCGCTCTGTGATAGCCTTGAAAGTCCGGGAGACCCGTCCCCCCTTTACTTTTAGGTCTAAATAAAAATCTACGGGCCAATCGTGGTCTCTTTTGCCCCCAGACAAAACTGGAACATACTGTATTGAGTTGCTTAAAAAAATTGTTTGGTATTTTTATTGGGACCGCCTGGAAAATATAAAGCAGCTTCGGGAGGATATCCATCTTAATGGCATTAATCTTCCCGAACCACGATAATTTTGCCCCTTTGTACCACTTAAAAGGAAACACTTTTTGTAGAGCAATCTGTTCCGAGGATGGTAAATTCATATTTAAAATTTCAGATTTCGTTAACTTTAAAATTGCTCACGTCACTGTACATGTCGAACTCCCTCAGGATCACTGGCATAGGCACTCTTGGAGTTGTGACATACAATAATAAGTCATCTACGTATAGTGACAACTTATAGCTCTTCTGACCGACATAGATACCCCCAATGTCATGATTTTTTCTCAAGGCTACCGCCAAATGCTCCATCACTATAGCGTACAGTAATGGGGACAAGGGGCATCCCTGTCTGGTCCCATTTGCGATCCCAAAGGGGCTCGAGTGCATCCCATTACATCTAACCCTTGCTGATGGGTTCTGATATAGAGCCATTATTTTATCAAGCAGCTTCGGGCCAATATTAATCTGCTTCAGGGCGCTCTGTAGAAAAGACCAACTCACACGGTCAAATGCTTTTTCAGCATCAATGGATAAAATGCATGAAGGTGTTTGTTTAGATTTAACATGAGACATAAGCAAAAGGGTTTTTATAGTATTGTCTCTGGCCTCTCTTGTTGGAATAAAACCTACTTGGTCTTTGTGAATCAAGTATTGCAAATGAGTAGCTAATCTTAATGCTATAATTTTGGAAAACAATTTTATATCCAGGTTAATTAAAGAAATAGGTCTATAGCTGGGGCATAAGTTTGGATCCTTCCCCGTTTTAAGAATAAGGGATATGTGTGCTTCTAATATTTGTTTGGGGAACGTACAAGTTGAAGAGACTTCATTAAACACTTTAACCAGGAAGGGTGCCAAGGTCGGGGACAGAAGTTTATAAAATTTGGCCGAGAACCCATCTGGGCCTGGGCATTTGTTCAGTGGAGCCAATGAGAATGCCTCATTTACCTCTTCTAATGTTATCGGTTGGTCCAATTCGTCACTAGTCTACTACGATAGCTGAGGTAACGCTGTTTTGTGAATATATAGATTAATTTTCAACTGCTGTCGTGCCGGAGACATATCTGCATATTTACCTTTGATATTGTAAAGAGATTCATAATATTCTTTAAATGCCTGAGCTATTTTACCCGATTCATGAACTTCATTCCCTCCAGTGTTTCTAATCTTTGGGATGTAGGTGTTAGGTGCTCTTGGATGTAAGTGTCTTGCCATGGGTCCCCCGCATTTGTCTGCAAACTCATAGAAAAAGCCCTGCATTTTTTCCCGGGCTGAAATATATCTTTGGTCAATGAGTTGCTTCAGATCTTCCCTAATTTTACTCAATGTAGCCAAAACATCATTCGTTGGATTGCGTTTATGTAACCCTTCAAGCTCCTTAATCTGATCCAGAAGCTTGGATATATGTGCAGATCTTTCTTTTTTTAGCCTGGTTCCTTCTCTTATGAAAATACCTCTTATCACACATTTCAGGGCTTCCCACTGGGTAGGACGTGAAGTTTCATCATGCTCATGGATAAGTAAGAACTCCTCAATCGTTTGTTTAATTGCAGTTACCATGGGTTCATTTTGTAAAAGATTGGTATTCAGGCGCCAGTTCCAGGCCTTGGCAACATGACCGGGTGGTTGGAAAGACATAAAGATTGGGGCATGATCCGACCAGGTCATGGTGCCAATGGAAGTGGTTGGGTTCCATCCGAGAAGATGATGAGAGATGAGGAAATTATCAATTCTGCTATATGTGTTATGGAGGGGTGAATAGTAAGTGTAATCTCTCTCCTTCGGGTGAAGGACTCGCCAAATGTCAACTACTTGTAACCGGGTCAAGTGGGATTTCAAAGCGGATAGTTGCGAGGGAGGAATTGCTGACTTACCAGAGGAAGAATCCATCTCCTTATCCATGACCAAGTTGAAGTCTCCTCCTAATATTAAGAATCCTTCCAAAAAGCTTTCCAGTCGACGCAGATATCTCCGGCAAGACTTAACCTGTTCTTTGTTCGGGAGATATAAGTTAGCAAAAGTATAAGTCTAACCCTCCAGTGACATTTTTAAAAACATAAACCGTCCCTGTTCATCCAGGTCTATACCTAGCACATTTTGTTGCAAATTCTAATGCACCCCTATGCTCACCCCTTTAGATCTGGAGTCAGGTTTGGAGCTATGGTACCACTGCGTAAAGTATTTGTTTTTGACCTCTGGAAAGTATTGGCTTTTAAAATGTGTTTCCTGAACAAATAACACCTGTACCCACATCATGTGCATGCCATATAATATTTCTGCACGTTTCTGAGGGGTATTGAAACCCTTAACATTGAGCGAGGCCACCTTAATTGCTGACATGTTGATTTTTTATTCCTCCTCATGGAAGGGACCTGTTCGGTAGGATAGGGAGAGGACACTGGGAAGTAGAGAGAGGTACGCACAAGAGGTATGATAAGAAAAAGCTGAAAAAGAAAGGTACCACAAAAAAAGACTAGAATAGCAAGCCTATAACGAGAATAGGCAAACTCCTTATCACTATGTCAAGGAGAAGTTTTATGAAGAATCCAACCCACTTGCGTGGGGCAGATGATCCACTACTTGTTGAAACAAGTGTAGTAAGTGGGGGGTGTCTTTCAATAACCAGAACAAACACCCACAGGGGATCACCTACAATATCACATAACGTACTGTATAAACACACAGAAAAGGACCCGTAGTGACTCATAACCTATCCCCTCTCTGAGACCAATATTTTATGTCGTTAACGAAATATCCTGTCAGGAAGTCCAACTAGTTAAGTAAGTATCTTGGGGATAAAACAATCCCAACACTTTAGTTTTCATAAAGGGAAACGCCGGGTGACCCTAGATGCATCCCAACCCTCATCCCCCACCATATGCCCTCCTCCAACCCCCAACCCTCAAAGGAGAGGGGAGGGTCAGAGGGGCCACCAGGAGGAGAGGGAAAAAAAAAAAAAAGGGAGGGGGGGAGAAATTTCCAGCCCCTCCGCTTACCTATTGGGACGGTCCAGGTCACCCCCGCCTTCCCGCCCAGCAAATGAAGCTCATACAACCTAATATTCCAAATTTAAAGGAAACCCATATTCACAGTTCAGATGAACGTGTAGACCAGCGGATCATCGATGATTCTTCGTTTCTTGGCCGCGACTGATGCTGTGCTGCTCTTCTGCGGGTAGTAGGCCTCTCAGGAGGTGCCAATGGGAATGATGGCCAGTCCAGATTTGGTATTGGCGGTAGATTAAGGCGCTCTAAGAACTCTGATAAGCTACTTGGATCTTTCAAGGTCACCATACCTCTTTGATCTCTGACCTGCAGTTGAAACGGAAACCCCCAAGAGTAGGGAATATTTCTCTCTTTCAATGCCTCTAGAACCGGTCTCAGGGCTCGTCGTTTAGCAAGTGTGGTTCTAAACAGGTCTGCAAGAAACATTAGGCGGGCTACGTCGAAATCAAATGGACTCTTGATCCTTGCTTGTCTCATTATTTCTTCCTTTACTGTAAAGCAGTGGATTTGGCAAATGACATCTCTAGGGTTGTCAGATTCCTGGTTATGAGGCCTTAGAGCTCGATGGGCTCTATCAATCAGCAGCTCCTCTGTGGGCTCCCTTCCGAGCAGTGAATTGAAAATTCCTTTAAGGGTAGAGAATAATTCCGCTGCAGGAGTTGCCTCTGGAAGTCCTCGGATCCTAATATTATTGCGGCGGTTACGGTTCTCCAAGTCTTCAACTGTACCGAAGAGGAAGTCCAATTATTTTGAGTGAAGAGTGAGGGTCTCACCCTGTGTCTTCTGCTCCACCGCCAATGAAGTCGAAGTTGCTTCCAGTCGGGTGACCTGATCTGACATCTGCGCCACAGAAGTATTCAGGGCCTGTATTTCAGCTTTATAAAGATTCTCGAGTCTCCCTATGTAGCCCTCCATGTCTGCTTTAGTTGGAAAATTCATAATTTGGGATCTGAGATCTTTAAACTCTTCAAACACAAGCGACAGGTGTCCCTGGGGTGCTGTAGTTGGGATAGCCAGGGGGACCGGGGTGAAGGGTCTGCTGATGTGATCTTGGTTTCAATAGGCAAGAACTTCCCCATATTTTGTTCTTCCCTCTGTGCAGTTGCTGGGATGTTAGATTGGGCTGCAGCCGCCATTTTGTGATCCACAGCTTTAGGATGGGTGTTCCCTGCTTTAAAAAATGTCTGGATGCTCTCCTGCGAGCTTGTGCTCTGGGTCTCTCTTGGGGCTGGGGATGGTGCCAGTGAGGGTTTTCTACCTCTCTTCACCATGGGGAAAGTAATAAATTCAATCCAGGTGTATTATGGTGTATAGTAGAGGGGTCAGAGTGATCAAATTAGACAGGCCTCTATTCCTTATATTTAAGGACGCTATAGAAACTGGGTCTGTTCCACTGGATTGGCGGCTAGCATTTATTTTAATTTATTTAATCGTATGAACGTATATCTTACCATCATATAAAAATAAACACCAGACAATAGACAGTGATTGAAAAATATCAAAAGGATAAAAATCAAATTTGAATATCAACATTTTCTATATATGCAATAGCGTTATCATTTACAATATAGAAATCCTTCTTGTCACCATGGTAGGATCTCAGGGGGCACTCCTCAACGATGTGCTGGATAGTTTGACGATCTGCTCCACAGTCACAGGCGGCTAGCAAATGTGGTACCAATATTCAAAAAAGGGTGTAAAAGGGAACCTGGAAACTATAGGCCGGTAAGCTTAACATCTGTTGTGGGTAAAATGTTTGAAGGGTTGTTAAGGGATACTATTATGGAATGTCTCAATGTTAATAATTGTTTAACTCCATATCAACATGGATTTATAAAGGATCGCTCCTGTCAAACTAACCTGATCAGCTTCTATGAGGATGTAAGCTCTCACATGGACCGAGGAGAATCATTGGATGTCATTTATCTCGACTTCGGTAAAGCATTTGACACTGTCCCACATAAAAGACTGCTAAGTAAAATGAGAAAGCTTGGGCTCGGGGAAAATGTGTGTAGATGGGTAGGTAGCTGGCTTAGTGGTAGAAAACATAGAGTGGTTATTAATGGCGCATACTCAGATTGGGCCAGGGTTACTAGTGGGGTGCCACAGGGGTCTGTATTGGGCCCCCTACTATTTAATATATTTATTAATGATCTGGTGGATGGTTTACAGAGTAAAATATTAGTATTTGCAGATGATACAAAACTATGTAAGGTAGTTAACACAAAGGAGGACAGTTTGCAACTACAGATGGATTTGAGTAAATTGGAGAATTGGGCTGAAAAATGGCAAATGAGGTTTAACACAGATAAGTGTAAGGTTATGCACATGGGAAGGAGAAACAGATGCTACGAATACTTACTAAATGGGAAACTGCTGGGGAAATCAGACATGGAAAAAGACTTAGGCATCTTAGTCAATAAGAAGCTAAATTGGAGTGCCCAGTGTCAGGCAGCAGCCACCAAAGCAAATAGGGTGATGGGATGCATTAGAAGAGGTCTGGGGGCATGAGATGAAAACATCATTCTCCCTCTGTACAAATCACTCGTCAGACCACACTTGGAGTATTGTGTGCAATTTTGGGCGCCGGTGCTCAAGAAAGACATTACTGAACTTGAAAGGGTTCAGAGGCGGGCTACTAAAATAATAAATGGAGTGGGTGCATTACAATACACGGAAAGGTTATCAAAATTAGGTCTATTTACTCTAGAAAAGAGAAGACTTAGGGGAGACCTAATAAACATGTACAAATATATCAGAGGGCCATATAGAGATCTCTCCCATGATCTGTTTGTACCAAGGACTATGACAAGAACAAGGGGGCATTCTCTTCGATTGGAGGAAAGAAAATTCCTACATCAACATAGAAGAGCGTTCTTCACGGTAAGAGCAGTGAGGCTCTGGAACTCTCTTCCTGAGGAAGTGGTGATGGCCAACTCAATGAATGAATTTAAGAGAGGAATGGATGCTTTTCTTGATAGCAAAAGTATAGAAGGATATAAATAGCATAATCTTACAGGTAGATAGAAGAGCGACCAAGATTATTAGAGGAATGGGTGGGCTGCAACACCAAGACAGGTTATTAAACTTGGGGTTATTTAGTTTGGAACAACAATGGCTTAGGGGGGGAAGTAATCACAATGTATAAACATATGAGGGGACAGTACAGAGACGTTTCCAAAGATCTCTTTACACCTAGGCCTGCGACTGGAACACGGGGGCATCTGCTACGTCTTGAGGAAAGAAAGTTTAATCATAATTACAGACGAGGATTCTTTACTGTACGAGCAGTGAGACTATGGAACTCTCTGCCGCATGATGTTGTAATGAGTGATTAACTACTAACAATTAAGCAGAGCCTGGACGCCTTTCTTGAAAAATATAATATTACCAGTTATGTATATTAGATTTTATGACAGGGTGTTGATCCAGGGAACTAGTCTGATTGCCGTATGTGGAGTCAGGAAGGAATTTTTTTCCCCATTGGAGCTTATTTGACAATTGGGGTTTTTTTGCCTTCCTCTGGATCAACATGTTAGGCTACGGGTTGAACTAGATGGACTTAAGGCTACTTTACATGCTGCAACATCGCTAGCGATCTCATTAGCGATGTGAAATTCTAGAGCGCAAGTGCGATCTTTCGAGATCGTACATAGGTCATTTTACGCATGTGCGATCTCGACAGGTCGCACTTGCGATCTAGAATTTCACATCGCTAATGAGATCGCTAGCGATGTCGCAGCATGTAAAGTAGCCTTTAGAGTCTCTCTTCAACCTTAAAAACTATGAAACTATGAAATTCTTCCACACGTCTGTGAGGAGTCAGCCTCAGCGCTCCAGGATGTCAGGGGTTAATTAGCGTTATCTCTTCACTCTGGATAGTGCAAATATTTTCTCCTGACAGCTACACTTAAGGCCCCGTCACACTAAGCAACATCGCTAGCAACATCGCTGCTAACGAACAACTTTTGTGACGTTGCTAGCGATGTTGCTGTGTGTGACATCCAGCAACAACCTGGCCCCTGCTGTGAGGTCGTTGGTTGTTGCTGAATGTCCTGGGCCATTTTTTAGTTGTTGCTGTCCCGCTGTGAAGCACAGATCGCTGTGTGTGACAGCGAGACAGCAACAACTAAATGTGCAGGCAGCAGGAGCCGGCTTCTGCGGAGGCTGGTAACCAATGTAAACATCGGGTAACCAAGAAGCCCTGTCCTTGGTTACCCGATATTTACCTTTGTTACCAGCCTCCGCCGCTCTCACTGTCAGTGCCGGCTCCTGCTCTGTGCACATGTAGTTGCAGGACACATCGGGTTAATTAACCCGATGTGTGCTGTAGCTAGGAGAGCAGGGAGCCAGCGCTAAGCATTGTGCGCTGCTCCCTGCTCTGTGCACATTTAGCTGCAGCACACATCGGTTAATTAACCCGATGTGTGCTGTAACTAGGAGAGCAAGGAGCCAGTGCTCAGTGTGCGCTGCTCCCTGCTCTGTGCACATGTAGCTCCGTGCACTGGTAACCAAGGTAAATATCGGGTTGGTTACCCGATATTTACCTTAGTTACCAAGCGCAGCATCTTCCACGCGGCGCTGGGGGCTGGT
This sequence comes from Anomaloglossus baeobatrachus, assembly GCF_048569485.1. Taxonomy (NCBI): domain Eukaryota; kingdom Metazoa; phylum Chordata; class Amphibia; order Anura; family Aromobatidae; genus Anomaloglossus; species Anomaloglossus baeobatrachus. The sequence goes on along the minus strand of NC_134357.1, from coordinate 568,314,565 downwards.
CACTGGTTGCTGGTGAGCTCACCAGCAACTCGTGTAGCGACGCTCCAGCGATCCCTGCTAGGTCAGGTTGCTGGTGGGATCGCTGGAGCGTCGCAGTGTGACATCTCACCAGCAACCTCCTAGCAACTTACCAGCGATCCCTATCATTGTTGGGATCGCTGGTAAGTTGCTTAGTGTGACTGGACCTTTAACAAACTTTTATTGCAGGCTTCAGATAGAGTCCAGCTTTCCCTGGCAACGGGCCTGCACTTCACCCAGCTCTCTCAGCTACATGTGCTCAGCTGCCAGCAAAATAACAAACAGGCTGCATCCACACTGCTCAGCTTCACTGGTACCTGTATGGAGGACTCCAGACTGCACCGACCAGCTCTCCCAGCATTACAGGCCGCAGGCCACAGACTCCACCACGAGGTACAGGCCTGCTTATGTCACAAGCCTGCAGACCCTTTCACTCCTTCCCTGGGGATCCCATATCATGCTCGTCCACCGGCCCGCAGCTCACTGCAGCTCTAGCATTAACCCCTGATTGTGCACGGTCCTTCTCCAGCGAAATAGCTCCCCTGTGGGTACCAGGAGCTCTCAGCACACATGTCTGCCCCCAGCCATTGCCAGGCCACGCCCCCTGGTAACTGAACTTTGACAGTCACTGTGCTAGTGTCGCATCGGAATCACCCAGTACGGCTGCACTTTCCTGACAGGAGCAGTCAGCGCTCATGTCCGGAGAGTGTCAGTCCGTTCGGGGTGATGCCCATGCGAGACTGCACGAGTCACACATAAGTGGAACTTTGGCCTCAGTGTCAGCCCGCATCTCACTCTGTATGGCCGATGCTGTACAGAGTGATGTAGTAGAGTTGACATTGTTTATTGTTCACTCTGCTTCTCACACTGTATAGACAGTCTGTACAGTGATGGTGCAGAGGTGACATTGCTGTACCTGTGGACTATGGAATTTTTTATAATAAAGATGGAGTCTCTAAATTTTTTTTTGTTTTATTTATAATAAAAAAAAAAATCTGTGTTGTGTTTTTCTTTTACTGTTTAATAGAAATTCATGGTGGCCATGTCTAATTTGGCATGACATTATGAATTTCGAGCTTAGTACCATCTGAGAATACAAAGCTGGTATTAACTCTTTTATTACCCAGTGTGCCTCTGCCATCAGGGCTAGTGGATAAGCCAGGTAAAGCGCCTGGAAATGGCCCTAAGAAACAATGTGCCATTTCCAGGGGTGGCTGCGGGCTGCCGAGAATCCCAGCCCCCAGCTGTCTGGCTTTACCTGACTGGCAATCAAATACCGGCGTGAGCCCACGCATTTTTTATTATTTTTTTTTAAATAAAAAAAAAAATTAATGGGCTTCCCTGTATTTTGATTGCCAGTCAGGTAAAGCCAGACAGCTGGGGGTCGAGGTGACAGCCCGTAGCCGTCCGCTTTATCTGCGCTAAGATTCAAAAATACCTACACTACGTCATGTCTTTTAATTATTTATTTTTATACAACTATATATTGTGTGTGTGTGTGTGTAATTATATATATATATATATATATATATATATATATATATATATATATATATATATATATATATATATATATATATATAAATATTGCACAATGTGTAGTTGTATAAAAATAAATAAATAATTTTAAAAAATGACGTAGCGCTCTGCGATATTTTTGATTCTCAGCGCACATAAAGCAGACGGCTACAGGCTACCACCCCCCATCTGCCTTGCTTTACCTTGGCTAGCAATCAACATACAGCAAAGCCCATTTTTTTATTTTTTTTTTTAGTTATTTAAAAAAAATAAATAAATTAAAAAGTGTAGGCTCCCGCTGCATTTTCTATTGCTAGCTAAGGGTAATCCAAGCAGCTACTGGCTGCTAACACCCAGTGCTTGGTGTTACCTTCATTGGCAATGGAAAATCCAGGGGAGCCTTTTTTTTGGCAACAAAAATTTAAGATGTAGGCATCGACAGATTTTTGTATGCTAGCCAGGTACAGCAGGCAGGTACGGGCTGCCCCAACCCCCAGCTGCCTATTTGTACCTGGCTGGGAACCAAAAATATAGGGAAGCCCTTTTTTTTAAATTATTTCATGAAATAATTAAAAAAAAAAAAAAAAAAATGACACCCAATTTTAGTGTCCAGCCAGGTACAACTTGGCAGCTGAGGACTGGAATCCGCAGCACAGGGTGGCCCAAGCTTTCTGGGGCCCCCGCTGCAAATTGCATTCTGCAGCCACCCCAGAAAATGGCGCTTTCATAGAAGCGCCATCTTCTGGCGCTGTATCCAACTCTTCCAGCGGCCCTAGTGCCGGGTGGCATGCTGGGTAATAAGGGGTTGATACCAGCTTTGTTTTACCAGCTAGTATAAAACCCAAGATTCTTAATGTCAGGCCAAGTTTGACCCGACCATTAAGACTCTCCAATAAAGGGTTAAAAAAAAAAAAAAAAAAAAAAAAAAAAAGACACCACACAGAGCAAAAATACTTTATTAGAAATAAATACACAGACACACTTAGGAATTCCATGTTTATTACTCACGCTCACCCATCCACGATCCTGGTCTTCTCTCTTCTTCAACCCATCTAGCTCTGCTATATCAGAATGCACAGGGAGGAAGACGCTGCTCCTCCCCGTACAGTCTAATAACTCAATGAGTGAGCAAAGGCTGCGGGTTAGTAAGCGGTAACGTCAACGCTGCCATAGTAACCTAAAGAGCGGGTTACTATAGCAATGGTGATCTCCGATCACCTGATCCCCGGCGCCGTTATTCAATGGCTATGGCAGCTAATCCCTGCATGTGGGCTGACTCTGTAAAGAACGCCGACATGCAGGGAGGTGGAGCCCAGCGTGTGCCCCAGCATCACGCCGGTACACGGCGCTCGCTGAGTATACCGAGAGTACAGAGATGCTCGGGCGAACACCAAGTATCGGCGAGCATGCTGACACTACAGGACCTTGTATGACGTCATAGTCATGTGACCAGTCTGTAGCCAATGAGATCATACAACATTCACAAGTGACTGGTCACATGCTATGACATCACGGAAGGTCTTTTGTTTACCGTACGGCACAGCAATGAACGGACTCGAAAGCAGAAGCGGCAGGAGACAGAGGCTTCAGGACGCGTCATGGGACCTGTAAGTATAATGGCAATGTTTATTATTAACTGTATTCTTTATTTTACATCCCCCCCCCCGCGGCCTTTTACTCAGCCCCCAGACAATTACTCGCATTTCCCATTGACTTGCATTGGACTCGCTACTCATAACGAGTACCCGAGTATTAGGACCTACTCGCTACGAGTATAGCGAGTCTAAGTATTTCACTACTCGCTCATCCCTAGTAGTAAGTGTATGGGTTTGCACACACACACACACAGAGGTCTAGTGTTTTCCTTCTTACATGATTAAAAATTAAAATGGCGGCAATAAAATCCAAAATATAATTATACCAACTAATGACAAAGGAGAATTTAGAAATTATTACTCACCTAGAATATTATCTATAGGAATCTCCTCTTTACTCCGCTCATCACCCCTCACATATGTCTCTGTAGTATTAATATGGGGCAGATCTTCCCCCTGAAACAAATATTGTAAAAGTCACAGACAGATGGAGAAGTCCCATCTATGATCAGCTCTAATCCTGCCATCTCCACCGCTCTCATTACACAAGTATAACACATATAATACTGGAGGATAAAACAAGACTGAGCACAAGACCTTCACAGCCGCCTACACATCATAGGGGGATTTCATGGCCCCTTCTCTCCATCTACCTGATGATCCTGAGGAACATCGGGGTCTTCTTGTTTACAGTCCTGTGGGAGAAGAGGACGGGGACATCTCTCTGGTGTTGTCCTCTTACTGGATAGACCTGGAGGAGACACATACAGGGGCTGAATTCATTCCTTACATACAGATAATGATAGGCCGTGTGTATTTAGTCCTGTCTATTACCTGGTGATGTGAGGGGCCGGGGAACCTCCATCATGACGTCCTTGTACAGATCTTTGTGTCCTTCTAAATACTCCCACTCCTCCATGGAGAAATAGACGGTGACGTCCTGACACCTTATAGGAACCTGACACATACAATGATACCGTCACCCCCGATCCCTTCATAGCGTTACTGTATAATGTCCCAGCATTCCCAGCAGTGTCACCTCTCCAGTCAGCAGCTCAATCATCTTGTAGGTGAGTTCTAGGATCTTCTGGTCATTGATGTCCTCATGTATCGGGGGGTGAGGTGGAGGCCCCGTGATTGGACTCAGGGGTCTTCCCCATCCCTCAGACACAGGGGCCTGACAGCGCTCACTAGAGGTCTTCTTCACTACTGTGTAATCCTGGTTATGGAGAGACACAGTAAGAAATCTCACTCCAGACATTTCCAGAGTCCTCACCTCTCCAGTTCTGTCCATCTGTTATTCCCATAGATAAGAATGGTGTAATGTGACGTCATCAGAATCTCTCACCTCTCCAGTAAGCCGGAAGAGGATCTCTAGGGTGAGGTGTAATATCCTCTCCGCCATCTTGTCCCTGTCCATATCCATCCCTCACGGGGCAATCAGGAGGATTCTCTTCTATAGAGCGATTGTTCTCCCCCAGCATCTAATGTGTATGGAGCCTGAGCCCAGTAATGGGGAATCTCCACACACCTCCTCCTGCAGAGCCGCACACTAGATATATAATAACCTGCACCTACCTCCACCTGCAGAGCCGCACACTAGATATATAATACCCTGCACCTACCTCCACCTGCAGAGCCGCACACTAGATATATAATACCCTGCACCTACCTCCACCTGCAGAGCCGCACACTAGATATATAATACCCTGCACCTACCTCCACCTGCAGAGCCGCACACTAGATATATAATACCCTGCACCTACCTCCACCTGCAGAGCCGCACACTAGATATATAATAACCTGCACCTACCTCCACCTGCAGAGCCGCACACTAGATATATAATACCCTGCACCTACCTCCACCTGCAGAGCCGCACACTAGATATATAATAACCTGCACCTACCTCCACCTGCAGAGCCGCACACTAGATATATAATACCCTGCACCTACCTCCACCTGCAGAGCCGCACACTAGATATATAATACCCTGCACCTACCTCCACCTGCAGAGCCGCACACTAGATATATAATAACCTGCACCTACCTCCACCTGCAGAGCCGCACACTAGATATATAATACCCTGCACCTACCTCCACCTGCAGAGCCGCACACTAGATATATAATAACCTGCACCTACCTCCACCTGCAGAGCCGCACACTAGATATATAATACCCTGCACCTACCTCCTCCTGCAGAGCCGCACACTAGATATATAATACCCTGCACCTACCTCCTCCTGCAGAGCCGCACACTAGATATATAATACCCTGCACCTACCTCCACCTGCAGAGCCGCACACTAGATATATAATAACCTGCACCTACCTCCACCTGCAGAGCCGCACACTAGATATATAATACCCTGCACCTACCTCCACCTGCAGAGCCGCACACTAGATATATAATACCCTGCACCTACCTCCACCTGCAGAGCCGCACACTAGATATATAATACCCTGCACCTACCTCCACCTGCAGAGCCGCACACCAGATATATAATACCCTGCACCTACCTCCACCTGCAGAGCCGCACACTAGATATATAATACCCTGCACCTACCTCCACCTGCAGAGCCGCACACCAGATATATAATACCCTGCACCTACCTCCACCTGCAGAGCCGCACACTAGATATATAATACCCTGCACCTACCTCCTCCTGCAGAGCCGCACACTAGATATATAATAACCTGCACCTACCTCCTCCTGCAGAGCCGCACACTAGATATATAATACCCTGCACCTACCTCCACCTGCAGAGCCGCACACTAGATATATAATACCCTGCACCTACCTCCACCTGCAGATCCGCACACTAGATATATAATACCCTGCACCTACCTCCACCTGCAGAGCCGCACACTAGATATATAATACCCTGCACCTACCTCCACCTGCAGAGCCGCACACTAGATATATAATACCCTGCACCTACCTCCACCTGCAGAGCCGCACACTAGATATATGGTAGAGGCTAGATCCCAGTGGCCAGAAGGACCTCTGCTGACGTCACGCCCATGTGACCGGCCTCTTGTGTGGGAGGAGCCTGTAGTTCCCGGCAGTCAGTGCGCAGTTGCTGTACAAGTAGCAGGATGTTTCCCCTCTTCCCTGTTTCTGCTGGTTCCAGCCCTGGGTGTGATGTAGCAGGAGGTAATATCTGATGGAGATTATCATGTATGAGCCTCAGGGGGAAATAAAAAAGGGATTGTAGGTCACCGTCTCTGGGTGCAATAGTGTGCAGCAGTAGGTGTGATGCTCTGCCTGTGGGAAGGGGGAGAGAGAGGGTGTGATGCTCTGCCTGTGGGAAGGGGGAGAGAGAGGGTGTGATGCTCTGCCTGTAAGAAGGGGGAGAGAGAGGGTGCGATGCTCTGCCTGGGGGAAGGGGGGGGAGAGAGAGGGTGCGATGCTCTGCCTGGGGGAAGGGGGGGGAGAGAGAGGGTGCGATGCTCTGCCTGGGGGAAGGGGGGGAGAGAGAGGGTGCGATGCTCTGCCTGTGGGAAGGGGGGGAGAGAGGGTGCGATGCTCTGCCTGTGGGAAGGGGGGGAGAGAGGGTGCGATGCTCTGCCTGTGGGAATTGGGAGAGAGAGGGTGCGATGCTCTGCCTGTGGGAATTGGGAGAGAGAGGGTGCGATGCTCTGCTTGTGGGAAGGGGCAGAGAGAGGGTGCTATGCTCTGCCTGTGGGAAGGGGCAGAGAGAGGGTGCTATGCTCTGCCTGTGGGAAGGGGGGGAGAGAGAGGGTGCTATGCTCTGCCTGTGGGAAGGGGGGGAGAGAGAGGGTGCGATGCTCTGCCTGGGGGAAGGGGGGGGGAGAGAGAGGGTGCGATGCTCTGCCTGGGGGAAGGGGGGGGAAAGAGAGGGTGCGATGCTCTGCCTGGGGGAAGGGGGGGGAGAGAGAGGGTGCGATGCTCTGCCTGGGGGAAGGGGGGGGAGAGAGAGGGTGCGATGCTCTGCCTGGGGGAAGGGGGGGGAGAGAGAGGGTGCGATGCTCTGCCTGGGGGAAGGGGGGGAGAGAGAGGGTGCGATGCTCTGCCTGGGGGAAGGGGGGGAGAGGGAGGGTGCGATGCTCTGCCTGGGGGAAGGGGGTGGAGAGGGAGAGAGAGGGTGCGATGCTCTGCCTGGGGGAAGGGGGGGAGAGGGAGAGAGAGGGTGCGATGCTCTGCCTGGGGGAAGGGGGGGAGAGGGAGAGAGAGGGTGCAATGCTCTGCCTGGGGGAAGGGGAGGAGAGGGAGAGAGAGGGTGCGATGCTCTGCCTGGGGGAAGGGGGGGAGAGAGAGAGGGTGCGATGCTCTGCCTGGGGGAAGGGGGGGGGAATGCAATGCTCTGTGGGGGAGTCGCAGAGCAGCACCCGGTGTCCCTTTCCTCTTTTCCCGTTAGAGGCATGGAGCGGGGGGATAGATCCAGGAGGAGGGGATTGGAGCAGTCGCTGTATATAAGGGAAGCCCATTGGATATTAAAGCTGGAGCCAGAGATCACAAAGGGCTGAATTCCACAATGATCTGTGACTGATACTGATGGGTTTATTAGCAGGTGATTATCAGCACATTCATTATACACAGTTTATGGGAATTTGTGGAATTATTATTATTATTATTATTATTACTAATTATTGGTCATTTTTCTTTATAGAGTTCGGGGCAATGTCGGCTCCACAGAGAATTCTTCCTCATCCACTGAATATGAAGGTCTCATCTATTGGAGAGAATCCCACAAGTGACATAAGAGGATATCTCTGTATATACATTCTCTGCACTGTGTATTATATGGGGTGTACTTATATATTCTCTGTGCTGTGTATTATATGGGGTGTACTTATATATTCTCTGTGCTGTGTATTATATGGGGTGTACTTATATAATGTTTGTATTGATGCTTCTCTGTGTCATCTGTGTGAGACGTGGTGATGGACAGGGTGTCCTTTTTTTCCCACTGTCTTTAATAAAGTTTCTTTTAATTAAGCTGTTGCTGGATTTCCTCTCTTCTATGGGGTCTCATAGATGCTACCATCACTAATTTAGGACTTAGTGGCAGCTATGGGCTGCTATTAACTCCTTATTACCCCCATTGCCACCACACCAGGACAATCAAGATGATCCAGGTAAAGTGCTGGGATTGTCACATCTAATGGATGCAGCAATCCGGGAGGCTGCAGGCTGATATTTTTAGGCTGGGGGGGCAGGCTAATAACCATAGGCATCCCCAGTCTGAAAATACCAGCCACCAGTTGTGAGGCTTTATCTTGGCTGGGTATCAAAATTGAGGGGACTGCACGCTGTTATTTTACTGTACAATATAGACGCACCGGCGGCTGTGATTGGTTGCAGTCAGACAGCTGTCAGTCAGTGTGGGGGTGCATCTGACTGCAACCAATCACAGCCACCAGTGGGCAGGGGAAGCCGTGAATATGTATGAGCCTAATGAGCGGCTCAGGAAGAAGAATGAGAGGTCGCAGGAGCAGTGTGACAGCCGCGCCGGTGATCGGTGAGTATGAAGTGCTTGCTCCTACCCCTTTGTGCCGGATTCTGGTCCCCATAGACTTTTTATGGGACCAGCATCTGACCAGACACCGGGGATCAATCCCACGCTGACCTGGAGCCAGCGGGGGATTGATCTGCCAGTCCTCCAAAACACAGAAAGAAGTGACATGCTACTGCTTTTTCCTTCCACAAAAACTGCAAGGAACAAAGAAGCGACGTGTGCACAGCCTGTCTGAGTTCTCATAGACTTTGCTGGGGAAGACAATGCATGCAGTTTTGGGCAACAAACCACCAAAAAACGTGGAAAAATACGCAGCATGCGCACAGGGCCTAAAGATGGGATTGCTGTTCGTTAACTTCCCAGACCTGTGACAGTGGCCGGTGTGTAATGTGTGGCAGACGGACAGGAGGTATGAGAACGGCCTCTGACCGCACCACAGCCTTAGCTCTGCATTATATTACCTGGCCGGTGTGTAATGTGTGGCAGATGGACAGGAGGTATGAGAACGGCCTCTACTGCACCACATCCTTACCTCTTCATTGTATTACCTGGCCGGTGTGTAATGTGTGGCAGATGGACAGGAGGTATGAGAACGGCCTCTACCGCACCACATCCTTAGCTCTTCATTATATTACCTGGCCGGTGTGTAATGTGTGGCAGATGGACAGGAGGTATGAGAACGACCTCTACCGCACCACATCCTCAGCTCTTCATTATATTACCTGGCCGGTGTGTAATGTGTGGCAGACAGACAGGAGGTATGAGAACGGCCTCTACCGCACCACAGCCTTAACTCTTCATGTTATTACCTGGCCGGTGTGTAATGTGTGGCAGATGGACAGGAGGTGTGAGAACGGCCTCTACCGCACCACATCCTTAGCTCTTCATTGTATTACCTGGCCGGTGTGTAATGTGTGGCAGATGGACAGGAGGTGTGAGAACGGCCTCTGACCGCACCACAGCCTTAGCTCTTCATTGTATTACCTGGCCGGTGTGTAATGTGTGGCAGACGGACAGGAGGTATGAGAACGGCCTCTGACCGCACCACATCCTTAGCTCTTCATTATATTACCTGGCCGGTGTGTAATGTGTGGCAGATGGACAGGAGGTGTGAGAACGGCCTCTGACCGCACCACAGCCTTAGCTCTTCATTGTATTACCTGGCCGGTGTGTAATGTGTGGCAGATGGACAGGAGGTAGAGAACGGCCTCTGACCGCACCACATCCTTAGCTCTTCATTGTATTACCTGGCCGGTGTGTAATGTGTGGCAGATGGACAGGAGGTGTGAGAACGGCCTCTGACCGCACCACAGCCTTAGCTCTTCATTATATTACCTGGCCGGTGTGTAATGTGTGGCAGATGGACAGGAGGTGTGAGAACGGCCTCTGGCCGCACCACAGCCTTAGCTCTTCATTATATTACCTGGCCGGTGTGTAATGTGTGGCAGATGGACAGGAGGTATGAGAACGGCCTCTGACCGCACCACATCCTTAGCTCTTCATTTTATTACCTGGCCGGTGTGTAATGTGTGGCAGATGGACAGGAGGTAGAGAACGGCCTCTGACCGCACCACATCCTTAGCTCTTCATTGTATTACCTGGCCGGTGTGTAATGTGTGGCAGATGGACAGGAGGTGTGAGAACGGCCTCTACCGCACCACAGCCTTAGCTCTTCATTATATTACCTGACCGGTGTGTAATGTGTGGCAGATGGACAGGAGGTGTGAGAACGGCCTCTGACCGCACCACATCCTTAGCTCTTCATTGTATTACCTGGCCGGTGTGTAATGTGTGGCAGATGGACAGGAGGTGTGAGAACGGCCTCTGACTGCACCACATCCTTAGCTCTTCATTATATTACCTGGCCGGTGTGTAATGTGCGGCAGATGGACAGGAGGTGTGAGAACGGCCTCTGACCGGACCACATCCTTAGCTCTTCATTATATTACCTGGCCGGTGTGTAATGTGTGGCAGATGGACAGGAGGTGTGAGAACGGCCTCTACCGCACCACATCCTTAGCTCCTCATTGTATTACCTGGCATAACACTACTCACTAGTGATTGATGGCCCTGACAGAAGTTATGAAGCATTGAACGACCGCCCTATTACATGGAATACATTACAAGCTGCGGTCAGACACATTTCACCTATATGGTGATTATGGCAGCTTGTACATCATTGTGAATAGATTTATTTCATAAAATAACCACTTTAAAGGGAATAAACCTTACATAGCAAAGTTTGTAATAGTGAGTTGAAAGAAAAAAAACATCTGCAATGGCTGCCCTGCAACTAAAGGTGTTATCCTGATTAACTACTCATTAATTTTTTTTCTTTCCTTCGACTCCATGTGTAACACAACAAGAAACTTTAGTAACGTTCAGAAGTGTCTTCATCAAGACATTGGTCTCTTCCAGCCAATCACTGACCTCAGCAACTCGTTCTAGCTACATCGGATGAGCCACGGAGATCTGTGATTGGCTGCAGCAATGTTGACGTGATGTCACAGCCAAACAGCATAGAACATCACCGCAGTGAAGACGGTGCTCAATCTGGTTTGGGGGTGTACATTTACACCGCGTGCAGAATTATTAGGCAAGTTGTATTTTAGAGGATTTTTTTTATTATTGATCAACAACTATGTTCTCAATCAATCCAAAAGACTCATAAATATCAAAGCTTAATATTTTTGGAAGTTGGAGTGGGGTTTTTTTTAGATTTGGCTATCTTAGGAGGATATCTGTTTGTGCAGGTAACTATTACTGTGCAGCATTATTAGGCAACTTAATAAAAACCAAATATATCCCCATCTCACTTGTTTATTTTCACCAGGTAAACCAATATAACTGCACAAAATTTAGAAATAAACATTTCTGACATGCAAAAACAAAACCCCAAAAAATGAGTGACCAATATAGCCACCTTTCTTTATGATGACACTAAGCAGCCGACCATCCATAGATGCTGTCAGTTGCTTGATCTGTTTACGATCAACATTGCATGCAGCAGCCACCACAGCCTCCCAGACACTGTTCCGAGAGGTGCACTGTTTTCCCTCCCTGTAGATCTAACATTTTATGAGGGACCACAGGTTCTCTATGGGGTTCAGATCAGGTGAACAAGGGGGCCATGTCATTATTTTTTTCATCTTTTAGATCTTTACTTTTCAGCAACGCTGTGGAGTAGTTGGATGCATGTGATAGAGCAATGTCCTGCATGAAAATCATGTTTTTCTTGAACGATACCGACTTCTTCCTGTACCACTGCTTGAAGTTGTCTTCCAGAAACTGGCAGTAGGTCTGGGAGTTGAGCTTCACTCCATCCTCAATTCGAAAAGGTCCCACAAGTTCATCTTTGATGATACCAGCCCATACCAGTTCCCCACCTCCACCTTGCTGGCGTCTGAGTCGGAGTAGAGCTCTCTGCCCTTTACTGATCCAGCATCTGGCCCATCCATCTGCCCATCAAGAGTCACACTCATTTCATCAGTCCATAAAACCTTTGAAAAACCAGTCTTAAGATATTTCTTGGCCCAGTCTTGACGTTTTATCTTATGTTTCTTGTTCAGAGGTGGTGGTTTTCAGCCTTCCTTACCTTGGCCATGTCCCTGAGTATGGCACACCTTGTGCTTTTTGAAACTCCAGTAACGTTGCAGCTCTGAAATATGGCCACACTGGTGGCAAATGGCATCTTGGCAGCTTTATGCTTGATTTTCATCAATTCATTGGCAGTTATTTTGCGCCTTTTTTGCCCAGCATGCTGCTTGCGACCCTGTTGGCTATTTGACATGAAACGCTTGATTGTTCGGTGATCACGCTTCAAAAGTTTGTCAGTTTCAAGACTGCTGCATCCATCTGAAAGACATCTCACAATTTTGGACTTTTCAGAGACCGTCAAATCTCTCTTCTGACCCATTTTGCCAAAGGAAAGGAAGTTGCCTAATAATTAAGCACACCTTATATAGGGTGTTAATGTCATTACACCGCACCCCTCCTCATTACAGAGATGCACATCACCTGATTTACTTAATTGGTAGTTGGCTCTCAAGCCTATATAGCTTGGAGTAGGGCAACATGTATAAAAAGCATCATGTGATCAAAATACTCATTTGCCTAATAATTCTGCACACAGTGTATTTGCACAGTCAGTGTTTGCAACGTTTTGGAAGTAGCATGTTTGTTTGCATACAGAATGCTGCGTTCTACAGTACAAGCACAGTGGATGGATTTATAGAAATCTCTTGCCCACGGTGCTTCTTTTCTCTGCTCCGTAAACTTACATGTGGCGCGGCTTTCCAAGCTGCAGCATGTCAATTTATGTTCCTGTGGCCAGAATGAGAGAAAAAAGCAAAAGTAGGTAGCACACTGAACCCTGATAGTAGGCGCGGACTGCTGCATTCTCCTGCAGAGCACACTCACATTTCCACAGGCGGGCTGACACTGCGTCAGCTGCTGTACATGCAACCTAAGAGCTTACTTTGTAGTCTTCCATATCACTTAGTGAATGTGAAAAAAAATAGTGTGAACACTTTCAAATCTAGTACCACTAATATACTAATCGCATACTGATAGATGACAGACTGAACATGAGTCAACAGTGCGATGCAGCAGCAAAAAAGACAAGCACAATTTTGCAATGTATTAACAGAAGCACAGATAATAATAAGTTTTATTTCTATAGCGCCAACATATTCCACAGCGCTTTACAATTCAGAGGGGACATGTATAGACAATATGAGAATACAAAATAACAAAATTAAGATACCAGGAGGAGTGGGGGCCCTGCTCGTAAGCTTACATTCTATGAGGAAATAGGGGAGACACAAAAGGTGAATGGGGGGAGAAAAGCTTGTCATATATGGTCCAGCCATCGATCACGTGAAGTAATTATCACCATCTACTCCTTTTTGGTCAGACCTCATCTGCAATTCTGAGCACCACGTCTTAAAAAAAGACATCAACAAATTGGAGCAAGTTCACAGAAGAGCAGCCAGAATGGTGACCGGTCTATAAACTGTCCGATGAGGAATGGTTACAGGATTTGGGAATGTTTAGCTTGAAAAAAAGAAAACGGAGAGGAATCTTAATAGCCGTCTGCAAATATCTCAAAGGCTGTCGAACTAGGGTTGACAAGGACAAGGACAAGGAAAGAATAGAAGCAATGGAATGAAACTGATTGGGAAGCGTCACAGATTAGATTTTGGAATAAAAACCTTTTGACAGTGAGGGTGATCAATGACTGGAACCACAAGAGGTAGTGAGTTCCCCTTCAATGGAAGACGTAAAAAGGAGACTGGACAGACACCTGTGTGGGATGATATAGTGAATCTTGCTTTGAGCAGGGAGTTGAACCTGATGACCCTGGAGGTCCCGTTCAACTATAACATTCTATGATTCTACTGCAGATAATCTACAGATACAGTAGAATAAATCCCAATTGGCATGATGACATGGTTTTTAGCCAAGTGTGTCCATTTTAAAAACGCCCCTAGGGACCTGGTCCTTTAGCCCACTAGAGTTTAGCATTTTCATAGTGAGCAGGCTAAATCCCAGTGGGCAGAAGGACCTGGTCCATTAGATCACTAAGTCTTGTATTAAAACAGTTATTGGGACCTGGTCCTTTAGCCCACTAGGATTTAGCTTTCGCATAGAGAGCAGGCTAAATCCTAGTGGGCAGAAGGACCCAGTCCTTTTTCCCACTAAGAATTGTATTAAAACACTCATTAGGACCTGATCCTTTAGCCCACTAGGATTTAACTTTCTTATGTGGAGCAGGCTAATTCCCAGTGAGCAGAAGGACCTGGTCCTTTTTTCCACACTAAAAATCATATTAAAACACTTATTAGGACCTGGTCCTTTAGCCCACTAGGATTTAGCTTTCTTATGTAGAACAGGCTAAATCCCAGTGGGCAGAAGGACCTGGTCCTTTTTCCCACTAAGAATTGTATTAAAACACTTATTGGAACCTGGTCCTTTAGCCCACTAGGATTTAGATTTCTCATAGAGAACAGGCTAAATCCCAGTGGGCAGAAGGACCTGGTCCTTTTTCCCACTAAGAAATGTATTAAAACACTTATTGGAACCTGGTCCTTTAGCCCACTAGGATTTAGCTTTCTTATGTAGAAGAGGCTAAATCCCAGTGGTCAGAAGTACGCAATCCATTAGATCGCTAAGTCTTGTATTAAAACACTCATTGGAACCTGGTCCTTTAGCCCACTAGGATTTAGATTTCTCATAGAGAACAGGCTAAATCCCAGTGGCCAGAAGGACCTGGTCCTTTTTCCCACTAAGAATTGTATTAAAACACTTATTGGAACCTGGTCCTTTAGCCCACTAGGATTTAGATTTCTCATAGAGAACAGGCTAAATCCCAGTTGGCAGAAGTACGCAATCCATTAGATCGCTAAGTCTTGTATTAAAACACTCATTGGAACCTGGTCCTTTAGCCCACTAGGATTTAGATTTCTCACAGAGAACAGGCTAAATCCCAGTGGGCAGAAGGACCTGGTCCTTTTTCCCACTAAGAATTGTATTAAAACACTTATTGGAACCTGGTCCTTTAGCCCACTAGGATTTAGATTTCTCATAGAGAACAGGCTAAATCCCAGTGGGCAGAAGGACCTGGTCCTTTTTCCCACTAAGAATTGTATTAAAACACTTATTAGGACCTGGTCCTTTAGCCCACTAAGAAATGTATTAAAACACTTATTGGAACCTGGTCCTTTAGCCCACTAGGATTTAGATTTCTCATAGAGAACAGGCTAAATCCCAGTGGGCAGAAGTACGCAATCCATTAGATCGCTAAGTCTTGTATTAAAACACTCATTGGAACCTGGTCTTTTAGCCCACTAGGATTTAGATTTCTCATAGAGAACAGGCTAAATCCCAGTGGCCAGAAGGACCTGGTCCTTTTTCCCACTAAGAATTGTATTAAAACACTTATTGGAACCTGGTCCTTTAGCCCACTAGGATTTAGATTTCTCATAGAGAACAGGCTAAATCCCAGTTGGCAGAAGTACGCAATCCATTAGATCGCTAAGTCTTGTATTAAAACACTCATTGGAACCTGGTCCTTTAGCCCACTAGGATTTAGATTTCTCACAGAGAACAGGCTAAATCCCAGTGGGCAGAAGGACCTGGTCCTTTTTCCCACTAAGAATTGTATTAAAACACTTATTGGAACATGGTCCTTTAGCCCACTAGGATTTAGATTTCTCATAGAGAGCAGGCTAAATCCTAGTGGGCAGAAGGACCCAGTCCTTTTTCCCACTAAGAAAAGAATTGTATTAAAACACTCATTAGGACCTGATCCTTTAGCCCACTAGGATTTAACTTTCTTATGTAGAGCAGGCTAATTCCCAGTGGGCAGAAGGACCTGGTCCTTTTTTCCACACTAAAAATCATATTAAAACACTCATTAGGACCTGGTCCTTTAGCCCACTAGGATTTAGCTTTCTAATAGAGAGCAGGCTAAATCCCAGTGGGCAGAAGGACCTGGTCCCTCTGCCCACTGGCAAATAGCTGGCTCTGGATAGAGAAAGCTAAATCCCAGTGGAAGGATCCATTAGATCACTAAGTCTTGTATTAAAACACTTATTAGGACCTGGTCCTTTAGCCCACTAGGATTTAGCTTTCTTATGTAGAACAGGCTAAATCCCAGTGGGCAGAAGGACCTGGTCCTTTTTCCCACTAAGAATTGTATTAAAACACTTATTGGAACCTGGTCCTTTAGCCCACTAGGATTTAGATTTCTCACAGAGAACAGGCTAAATCCCAGTGGGCAGAAGGACCTGGTCCTTTTTCCCACTAAGAATTGTATTAAAACACTTATTGGAACCTGGTCCTTTAGCCCACTAGGATTTAGATTTCTCATAGAGAGCAGGCTAAATCCTAGTGGGCAGAAGGACCCAGTCCTTTTTCCCACTAAGAATTGTATTAAAACACTCATTAGGACCTGATCCTTTAGCCCACTAGGATTTAACTTTCTTATGTAGAGCAGGCTAATTCCCAGTGGGCAGAAGGACCTGGTCCTTTTTTCCACACTAAAAATCATATTAAAACACTCATTAGGACCTGGTCCTTTAGCCCACTAGGATTTAGCTTTCTAATAGAGAGCAGGCTAAATCCCAGTGGGCAGAAGGACCTGGTCCCTCTGCCCACTGGCAAATAGCTGGCTCTGGATAGAGAAAGCTAAATCCCAGTGGAAGGATCCATTAGATCACTAAGTCTTGTATTAAAACACTTATTAGGACCTGGTCCTTTAGCCCACTAGGATTTAGATTTCTTATGTAGAACAGGCTAAATCCCAGTGGGCAGAAGGACCTGGTCCTTTTTCCCACTAAGAATTGTATTAAAACACTTATTGGAACCTGCTCCTTTAGCCCACTAGGATTTAGATTTCTCATAGAGAACAGGCTAAATCCCAGTGGGCAGAAGGACCTGGTCCTTTTTCCCACTAAGAAATGTATTAAAACACTTATTGGAACCTGGTCCTTTAGCCCACTAGGATTTAGCTTTCTTATGTAGAAGAGGCTAAATCCCAGTGGTCAGAAGTACGCAATCCATTAGATCGCTAAGTCTTGTATTAAAACACTCATTGGAACCTGGTCCTTTAGCCCACTAGGATTTAGATTTCTCACAGAGAACAGGCTAAATCCCAGTGGGCAGAAGGACCTGGTCCTTTTTCCCACTAAGAATTGTATTAAAACACTTATTGGAACCTGGTCCTTTAGCCCACTAGGATTTAGATTTCTCATAGAGAACAGGCTAAATCCCAGTGGGCAGAAGGACCTGGTCCTTTTTCCCCACTAAGAATTGTATTAAAACACTTATTGGAACCTGGTCCTTTAGCCCACTAGGATTTAGATTTCTCATAGAGAACAGGCTAAATCCCAGTGGGCAGAAGGACCTGGTCCTTTTTCCCACTAAGAATTGTATTAAAACACTTATTAGGACCTGGTCCTTTAGCCCACTAAGAAATGTATTAAAACACTCATTGGAACCTGGTCCTTTAGCCCACTAGGATTTAGATTTCTCATAGAGAACAGGCTAAATCCCAGTGGGCAGAAGTACGCAATCCATTAGATCGCTAAGTCTTGTATTAAAACACTCATTGGAACCTGGTCCTTTAGCCCACTAGGATTTAGCTTTCTCATAGAGAACAGGCTAAATCCCAGTGGCCAGAAGGACCTGGTCCTTTTTCCCCACTAAGAATTGTATTAAAACACTTATTGGAACCTGGTCCTTTAGCCCACTAGGATTTAGATTTCTCATAGAGAACAGGCTAAATCCTAGTGGGCAGAAGGACCTGGTCCTTTTTCCCACTAAGAATTGTATTAAAACACTTATTAGGACCTGGTCCTTTAGCCCACTAGGATTTAGCTTTCTTATGTAGAGCAGGCTAATTCCCAGTGGGCAGAAGTACGCAATCCATTAGATCGCTAAGTCTTGTATTAAAACACTAATTGGAACTTGGTCCTTTAGCCCACTAGGATTTAGATTTCTCATAGAGAACAGGCTAAATCCCAGTTGGCAGAAGTACGCAATCCATTAGATCGCTAAGTCTTGTATTAAAACACTCATTGGAACCTGGTCCTTTAGCCCACTAGGATTTAGATTTCTCACAGAGAACAGGCTAAATCCCAGTGGGCAGAAGGACCTGGTCCTTTTTCCCACTAAGAATTGTATTAAAACACTTATTGGAACCTGGTCCTTTAGCCCACTAGGATTTAGATTTCTCATAGAGAACAGGCTAAATCCCAGTGGGCAGAAGGACCTGGTCCTTTTTCCCACTAAGAATTGTATTAAAACACTTATTAGGACCTGGTCCTTTAGCCCACTAAGAAATGTATTAAAACACTTATTAGGACCTGGTCCTTTTTCCCACTAAGAAATGTATTAAAACACTCATTGGAACCTGGTCCTTTAGCCCACTAGGATTTAGATTTCTCATAGAGAACAGGCTAAATCCCAGTGGGCAGAAGTACGCAATCCATTAGATCGCTAAGTCTTGTATTAAAACACTCATTGGAACCTGGTCTTTTAGCCCACTAGGATTTAGATTTCTCATAGAGAACAGGCTAAATCCCAGTGGCCAGAAGGACCTGGTCCTTTTTCCCACTAAGAATTGTATTAAAACACTTATTGGAACCTGGTCCTTTAGCCCACTAGGATTTAGATTTCTCATAGAGAACAGGCTAAATCCCAGTTGGCAGAAGTACGCAATCCATTAGATCGCTAAGTCTTGTATTAAAACACTCATTGGAACCTGGTCCTTTAGCCCACTAGGATTTAGATTTCTCACAGAGAACAGGCTAAATCCCAGTGGGCAGAAGGACCTGGTCCTTTTTCCCACTAAGAATTGTATTAAAACACTTATTGGAACCTGGTCCTTTAGCCCACTAGGATTTAGATTTCTCATAGAGAGCAGGCTAAATCCTAGTGGGCAGAAGGACCCAGTCCTTTTTCCCACTAAGAATTGTATTAAAACACTCATTAGGACCTGATCCTTTAGCCCACTAGGATTTAACTTTCTTATGTAGAGCAGGCTAATTCCCAGTGGGCAGAAGGACCTGGTCCTTTTTTCCACACTAAAAATCATATTAAAACACTCATTAGGACCTGGTCCTTTAGCCCACTAGGATTTAGCTTTCTAATAGAGAGCAGGCTAAATCCCAGTGGGCAGAAGGACCTGGTCCCTCTGCCCACTGGCAAATAGCTGGCTCTGGATAGAGAAAGCTAAATCCCAGTGGAAGGATCCATTAGATCACTAAGTCTTGTATTTAAACACTTATTAGGACCTGGTCCTTTAGCCCACTAGGATTTAGCTTTCTTATGTAGAACAGGCTAAATCCCAGTGGGCAGAAGGACCTGGTCCTTTTTCCCACTAAGAATTGTATTAAAACACTTATTGGAACCTGGTCCTTTAGCCCACTAGGATTTAGATTTCTCACAGAGAACAGGCTAAATCCCAGTGGGCAGAAGGACCTGGTCCTTTTTCCCACTAAGAATTGTATTAAAACACTTATTGGAACCTGGTCCTTTAGCCCACTAGGATTTAGATTTCTCATAGAGAACAGGCTAAATCCCAGTGGGCAGAAGGACCTGGTCCTTTTTCCCACTAAGAATTGTATTAAAACACTTATTAGGACCTGGTCCTTTAGCCCACTAAGAAATGTATTAAAACACTTATTGGAACCTGGTCCTTTAGCCCACTAGGATTTAGATTTCTCATAGAGAACAGGCTAAATCCCAGTGGGCAGAAGTACGCAATCCATTAGATCGCTAAGTCTTGTATTAAAACACTCATTGGAACCTGGTCTTTTAGCCCACTAGGATTTAGATTTCTCATAGAGAACAGGCTAAATCCCAGTGGCCAGAAGGACCTGGTCCTTTTTCCCACTAAGAATTGTATTAAAACACTTATTGGAACCTGGTCCTTTAGCCCACTAGGATTTAGATTTCTCATAGAGAACAGGCTAAATCCCAGTTGGCAGAAGTACGCAATCCATTAGATCGCTAAGTCTTGTATTAAAACACTCATTGGAACCTGGTCCTTTAGCCCACTAGGATTTAGATTTCTCACAGAGAACAGGCTAAATCCCAGTGGGCAGAAGGACCTGGTCCTTTTTCCCACTAAGAATTGTATTAAAACACTTATTGGAACATGGTCCTTTAGCCCACTAGGATTTAGATTTCTCATAGAGAGCAGGCTAAATCCTAGTGGGCAGAAGGACCCAGTCCTTTTTCCCACTAAGAAAAGAATTGTATTAAAACACTCATTAGGACCTGATCCTTTAGCCCACTAGGATTTAACTTTCTTATGTAGAGCAGGCTAATTCCCAGTGGGCAGAAGGACCTGGTCCTTTTTTCCACACTAAAAATCATATTAAAACACTCATTAGGACCTGGTCCTTTAGCCCACTAGGATTTAGCTTTCTAATAGAGAGCAGGCTAAATCCCAGTGGGCAGAAGGACCTGGTCCCTCTGCCCACTGGCAAATAGCTGGCTCTGGATAGAGAAAGCTAAATCCCAGTGGAAGGA
Source organism: Anomaloglossus baeobatrachus (assembly GCF_048569485.1). Classification (NCBI taxonomy): domain Eukaryota; kingdom Metazoa; phylum Chordata; class Amphibia; order Anura; family Aromobatidae; genus Anomaloglossus; species Anomaloglossus baeobatrachus. The sequence continues at coordinate 568,293,910 of NC_134357.1, read as the reverse complement.
TCCATTAGATCACTAAGTCTTGTATTAAAACACTTATTAGGACCTGGTCCTTTAGCCCACTAGGATTTAGCTTTCTTATGTAGAACAGGCTAAATCCCAGTGGGCAGAAGGACCTGGTCCTTTTTCCCACTAAGAATTGTATTAAAACACTTATTGGAACCTGGTCCTTTAGCCCACTAGGATTTAGATTTCTCATAGAGAGCAGGCTAAATCCTAGTGGGCAGAAGGACCCAGTCCTTTTTCCCACTAAGAATTGTATTAAAACACTCATTAGGACCTGATCCTTTAGCCCACTAGGATTTAACTTTCTTATGTAGAGCAGGCTAATTCCCAGTGGGCAGAAGGACCTGGTCCTTTTTTCCACACTAAAAATCATATTAAAACACTCATTAGGACCTGGTCCTTTAGCCCACTAGGATTTAGCTTTCTAATAGAGAGCAGGCTAAATCCCAGTGGGCAGAAGGACCTGGTCCCTCTGCCCACTGGCAAATAGCTGGCTCTGGATAGAGAAAGCTAAATCCCAGTGGAAGGATCCATTAGATCACTAAGTCTTGTATTAAAACACTTATTAGGACCTGGTCCTTTAGCCCACTAGGATTTAGATTTCTTATGTAGAACAGGCTAAATCCCAGTGGGCAGAAGGACCTGGTCCTTTTTCCCACTAAGAATTGTATTAAAACACTTATTGGAACCTGCTCCTTTAGCCCACTAGGATTTAGATTTCTCATAGAGAACAGGCTAAATCCCAGTGGGCAGAAGGACCTGGTCCTTTTTCCCACTAAGAAATGTATTAAAACACTTATTGGAACCTGGTCCTTTAGGCCACTAGGATTTAGCTTTCTTATGTAGAAGAGGCTAAATCCCAGTGGTCAGAAGTACGCAATCCATTAGATCGCTAAGTCTTGTATTAAAACACTCATTGGAACCTGGTCCTTTAGCCCACTAGGATTTAGATTTCTCACAGAGAACAGGCTAAATCCCAGTGGGCAGAAGGACCTGGTCCTTTTTCCCACTAAGAATTGTATTAAAACACTTATTGGAACCTGGTCCTTTAGCCCACTAGGATTTAGATTTCTCATAGAGAACAGGCTAAATCCCAGTGGGCAGAAGGACCTGGTCCTTTTTCCCCACTAAGAATTGTATTAAAACACTTATTGGAACCTGGTCCTTTAGCCCACTAGGATTTAGATTTCTCATAGAGAACAGGCTAAATCCCAGTGGGCAGAAGGACCTGGTCCTTTTTCCCACTAAGAATTGTATTAAAACACTTATTAGGACCTGGTCCTTTAGCCCACTAAGAAATGTATTAAAACACTCATTGGAACCTGGTCCTTTAGCCCACTAGGATTTAGATTTCTCATAGAGAACAGGCTAAATCCCAGTGGGCAGAAGTACGCAATCCATTAGATCGCTAAGTCTTGTATTAAAACACTCATTGGAACCTGGTCCTTTAGCCCACTAGGATTTAGCTTTCTCATAGAGAACAGGCTAAATCCCAGTGGCCAGAAGGACCTGGTCCTTTTTCCCCACTAAGAATTGTATTAAAACACTTATTGGAACCTGGTCCTTTAGCCCACTAGGATTTAGATTTCTCATAGAGAACAGGCTAAATCCTAGTGGGCAGAAGGACCTGGTCCTTTTTCCCACTAAGAATTGTATTAAAACACTTATTAGGACCTGGTCCTTTAGCCCACTAGGATTTAGCTTTCTTATGTAGAGCAGGCTAATTCCCAGTGGGCAGAAGTACGCAATCCATTAGATCGCTAAGTCTTGTATTAAAACACTAATTGGAACTTGGTCCTTTAGCCCACTAGGATTTAGATTTCTCATAGAGAACAGGCTAAATCCCAGTTGGCAGAAGTACGCAATCCATTAGATCGCTAAGTCTTGTATTAAAACACTCATTGGAACCTGGTCCTTTAGCCCACTAGGATTTAGATTTCTCACAGAGAACAGGCTAAATCCCAGTGGGCAGAAGGACCTGGTCCTTTTTCCCACTAAGAATTGTATTAAAACACTTATTGGAACCTGGTCCTTTAGCCCACTAGGATTTAGATTTCTCATAGAGAACAGGCTAAATCCCAGTGGGCAGAAGGACCTGGTCCTTTTTCCCACTAAGAATTGTATTAAAACACTTATTAGGACCTGGTCCTTTAGCCCACTAAGAAATGTATTAAAACACTTATTAGGACCTGGTCCTTTTTCCCACTAAGAAATGTATTAAAACACTCATTGGAACCTGGTCCTTTAGCCCACTAGGATTTAGATTTCTCATAGAGAACAGGCTAAATCCCAGTGGGCAGAAGTACGCAATCCATTAGATCGCTAAGTCTTGTATTAAAACACTCATTGGAACCTGGTCTTTTAGCCCACTAGGATTTAGATTTCTCATAGAGAACAGGCTAAATCCCAGTGGCCAGAAGGACCTGGTCCTTTTTCCCACTAAGAATTGTATTAAAACACTTATTGGAACCTGGTCCTTTAGCCCACTAGGATTTAGATTTCTCATAGAGAACAGGCTAAATCCCAGTTGGCAGAAGTACGCAATCCATTAGATCGCTAAGTCTTGTATTAAAACACTCATTGGAACCTGGTCCTTTAGCCCACTAGGATTTAGATTTCTCACAGAGAACAGGCTAAATCCCAGTGGGCAGAAGGACCTGGTCCTTTTTCCCACTAAGAATTGTATTAAAACACTTATTGGAACCTGGTCCTTTAGCCCACTAGGATTTAGATTTCTCATAGAGAGCAGGCTAAATCCTAGTGGGCAGAAGGACCCAGTCCTTTTTCCCACTAAGAATTGTATTAAAACACTCATTAGGACCTGATCCTTTAGCCCACTAGGATTTAACTTTCTTATGTAGAGCAGGCTAATTCCCAGTGGGCAGAAGGACCTGGTCCTTTTTTCCACACTAAAAATCATATTAAAACACTCATTAGGACCTGGTCCTTTAGCCCACTAGGATTTAGCTTTCTAATAGAGCGCAGGCTAAATCCCAGTGGGCAGAAGGACCTGGTCCCTCTGCCCACTGGCAAATAGCTGGCTCTGGATAGAGAAAGCTAAATCCCAGTGGAAGGATCCATTAGATCACTAAGTCTTGTATTTAAACACTTATTAGGACCTGGTCCTTTAGCCCACTAGGATTTAGCTTTCTTATGTAGAACAGGCTAAATCCCAGTGGGCAGAAGGACCTGGTCCTTTTTCCCACTAAGAATTGTATTAAAACACTTATTGGAACCTGGTCCTTTAGCCCACTAGGATTTAGATTTCTCACAGAGAACAGGCTAAATCCCAGTGGGCAGAAGGACCTGGTCCTTTTTCCCACTAAGAATTGTATTAAAACACTTATTGGAACCTGGTCCTTTAGCCCACTAGGATTTAGATTTCTCATAGAGAGCAGGCTAAATCCTAGTGGGCAGAAGGACCCAGTCCTTTTTCCCACTAAGAATTGTATTAAAACACTCATTAGGACCTGATCCTTTAGCCCACTAGGATTTAACTTTCTTATGTAGAGCAGGCTAATTCCCATTGGGCAGAAGGACCTGGTCCTTTTTTCCACACTAAAAATCATATTAAAACACTCATTAGGACCTGGTCCTTTAGCCCACTAGGATTTAGCTTTCTAATAGAGAGCAGGCTAAATCCCAGTGGGCAGAAGGACCTGGTCCCTCTGCCCACTGGCAAATAGCTGGCTCTGGATAGAGAAAGCTAAATCCCAGTGGAAGGATCCATTAGATCACTAAGTCTTGTATTAAAACACTTATTAGGACCTGGTCCTTTAGCCCACTAGGATTTAGCTTTCTTATGTAGAACAGGCTAAATCCCAGTGGGCAGAAGGACCTGGTCCTTTTTCCCACTAAGAATTGTATTAAAACACTTATTGGAACCTGGTCCTTTAGCCCACTAGGATTTAGATTTCTCATAGAGAACAGGCTAAATCCCAGTGGGCAGAAGGACCTGGTCCTTTTTCCCACTAAGAAATGTATTAAAACACTTATTGGAACCTGGTCCTTTAGCCCACTAGGATTTAGCTTTCTTATGTAGAAGAGGCTAAATCCCAGTGGTCAGAAGTACGCAATCCATTAGATCGCTAAGTCTTGTATTAAAACACTCATTGGAACCTGGTCCTTTAGCCCACTAGGATTTAGATTTCTCACAGAGAACAGGCTAAATCCCAGTGGGCAGAAGGACCTGGTCCTTTTTCCCACTAACAATTGTATTAAAACACTTATTGGAACCTGGTCCTTTAGCCCACTAGGATTTAGATTTCTCATAGAGAACAGGCTAAATCCCAGTGGGCAGAAGGACCTGGTCCTTTTTCCCACTAAGAATTGTATTAAAACACTTATTAGGACCTGGTCCTTTAGCCCACTAAGAAATGTATTAAAACACTCATTGGAACCTGGTCCTTTAGCCCACTAGGATTTAGATTTCTCATAGAGAACAGGCTAAATCCCAGTGGGCAGAAGTACGCAATCCATTAGATCGCTAAGTCTTGTATTAAAACACTCATTGGAACCTGGTCCTTTAGCCCACTAGGATTTAGCTTTCTCATAGAGAACAGGCTAAATTCCAGTGGGCAGAAGGACCTGGTCCTTTTTCCCACTAAGAATTGTATTAAAACACTTATTAGGACCTGGTCCTTTAGCCCACTAGGATTTAGCTTTCTTATGTAGAGCAGGCTAATTCCCAGTGGGCAGAAGTACGCAATCCATTAGATCGCTAAGTCTTGTATTAAAACACTAATTGGAACCTGGTCCTTTAGCCCACTAGGATTTAGATTTCTCATAGAGAACAGGCTAAATCCCAGTTGGCAGAAGGACCTGGTCCTTTTTCCCACTAAGAATTGTATTAAAACACTTATTAGGACCTGGTCCTTTAGCCCACTAAGAAATGTATTAAAACACTCATTGGAACCTGGTCCTTTAGCCCACTAGGATTTAGATTTCTCATAGAGAACAGGCTAAATCCCAGTGGGCAGAATTACGCAATCCATTAGATCGCTAAGTCTTGTATTAAAACACTCATTGGAACCTGGTCCTTTAGCCCACTAGGATTTAGCTTTCTCATAGAGAACAGGCTAAATCCCAGTGGGCAGAAGGACCTGGTCCTTTTTCCCACTAAGAATTGTATTAAAACACTTATTAGGACCTGGTCCTTTAGCCCACTAGGATTTAGCTTTCTTATGTAGAGCAGGCTAATTCCCAGTGGGCAGAAGTACGCAATCCATTAGAGCGCTAAGTCTTGTATTAAAACACTAATTGGAACCTGGTCCTTTAGCCCACTAGGATTTAGATTTCTCACAGAGAACAGGCTAAATCCCAGTGGGCAGAAGGACCTGGTCCTTTTTCCCACTAACAATTGTATTAAAACACTTATTGGAACCTGGTCCTTTAGCCCACTAGGATTTAGATTTCTCATAGAGAACAGGCTAAATCCCAGTGGGCAGAAGGACCTGGTCCTTTTTCCCACTAAGAATTGTATTAAAACACTTATTAGGACCTGGTCCTTTAGCCCACTAAGAAATGTATTAAAACACTCATTGGAACCTGGTCCTTTAGCCCACTAGGATTTAGATTTCTCATAGAGAACAGGCTAAATCCCAGTGGGCAGAAGTACGCAATCCATTAGATCGCTAAGTCTTGTATTAAAACACTCATTGGAACCTGGTCCTTTAGCCCACTAGGATTTAGCTTTCTCATAGAGAACAGGCTAAATCCCAGTGGGCAGAAGGACCTGGTCCTTTTTCCCACTAAGAATTGTATTAAAACACTTATTAGGACCTGGTCCTTTAGCCCACTAGGATTTAGCTTTCTTATGTAGAGCAGGCTAATTCCCAGTGGGCAGAAGTACGCAATCCATTAGATCGCTAAGTCTTGTATTAAAACACTAATTGGAACCTGGTCCTTTAGCCCACTAGGATTTAGATTTCTCACAGAGAACAGGCTAAATCCCAGTGGGCAGAAGGACCTGGTCCTTTTTCCCACTAACAATTGTATTAAAACACTTATTGGAACCTGGTCCTTTAGCCCACTAGGATTTAGATTTCTCATAGAGAACAGGCTAAATCCCAGTGGGCAGAAGGACCTGGTCCTTTTTCCCACTAAGAATTGTATTAAAACACTTATTAGGACCTGGTCCTTTAGCCCACTAAGAAATGTATTAAAACACTCATTGGAACCTGGTCCTTTAGCCCACTAGGATTTAGATTTCTCATAGAGAACAGGCTAAATCCCAGTGGGCAGAAGTACGCAATCCATTAGATCGCTAAGTCTTGTATTAAAACACTCATTGGAACCTGGTCCTTTAGCCCACTAGGATTTAGCTTTCTCATAGAGAACAGGCTAAATCCCAGTGGGCAGAAGGACCTGGTCCTTTTTCCCACTAAGAATTGTATTAAAACACTTATTAGGACCTGGTCCTTTAGCCCACTAGGATTTAGCTTTCTTATGTAGAGCAGGCTAATTCCCAGTGGGCAGAAGTACGCAATCCATTAGATCGCTAAGTCTTGTATTAAAACACTAATTGGAACCTGGTCCTTTAGCCCACTAGGATTTAGATTTCTCATAGAGAACAGGCTAAATCCCAGTTGGCAGAAGGACCTGGTCCTTTTTCCCACTAAGAATTGTATTAAAACACTTATTAGGACCTGGTCCTTTAGCCCACTAAGAAATGTATTAAAACACTCATTGGAACCTGGTCCTTTAGCCCACTAGGATTTAGATTTCTCATAGAGAACAGGCTAAATCCCAGTGGGCAGAAGTACGCAATCCATTAGATCGCTAAGTCTTGTATTAAAACACTCATTGGAACCTGGTCCTTTAGCCCACTAGGATTTAGCTTTCTCATAGAGAACAGGCTAAATCCCAGTGGGCAGAAGGACCTGGTCCTTTTTCCCACTAAGAATTGTATTAAAACACTTATTAGGACCTGGTCCTTTAGCCCACTAGGATTTAGCTTTCTTATGTAGAGCAGGCTAATTCCCAGTGGGCAGAAGTACGCAATCCATTAGATCGCTAAGTCTTGTATTAAAACACTAATTGGAACCTGGTCCTTTAGCCCACTAGGATTTAGATTTCTCACAGAGAACAGGCTAAATCCCAGTGGGCAGAAGGACCTGGTCCTTTTTCCCACTAACAATTGTATTAAAACACTTATTGGAACCTGGTCCTTTAGCCCACTAGGATTTAGATTTCTCATAGAGAACAGGCTAAATCCCAGTGGGCAGAAGGACCTGGTCCTTTTTCCCACTAAGAATTGTATTAAAACACTTATTAGGACCTGGTCCTTTAGCCCACTAAGAAATGTATTAAAACACTCATTGGAACCTGGTCCTTTAGCCCACTAGGATTTAGATTTCTCATAGAGAACAGGCTAAATCCCAGTGGGCAGAAGTACGCAATCCATTAGATCGCTAAGTCTTGTATTAAAACACTCATTGGAACCTGGTCCTTTAGCCCACTAGGATTTAGCTTTCTCATAGAGAACAGGCTAAATCCCAGTGGGCAGAAGGACCTGGTCCTTTTTCCCACTAAGAATTGTATTAAAACACTTATTAGGACCTGGTCCTTTAGCCCACTAGGATTTAGCTTTCTTATGTAGAGCAGGCTAATTCCCAGTGGGCAGAAGTTTGCAATCCATTAGATCGCTAAGTCTTGTATTAAAACACTAATTGGAACCTGGTCCTTTAGCCCACTAGGATTTAGATTTCTCATAGAGAACAGGCTAAATCCCAGTTGGCAGAAGGACCTGGTCCTTTTTCCCACTAAGAATTGTATTAAAACACTTATTAGGACCTGGTCCTTTAGCCCACTAAGAAATGTATTAAAACACTCATTGGAACCTGGTCCTTTAGCCCACTAGGATTTAGATTTCTCATAGAGAACAGGCTAAATCCCAGTGGGCAGAAGTACGCAATCCATTAGATCGCTAAGTCTTGTATTAAAACACTCATTGGAACCTGGTCCTTTAGCCCACTAGGATTTAGCTTTCTCATAGAGAACAGGCTAAATCCCAGTGGGCAGAAGGACCTGGTCCTTTTTCCCACTAAGAATTGTATTAAAACACTTATTAGGACCTGGTCCTTTAGCCCACTAGGATTTAGCTTTCTTATGTAGAGCAGGCTAATTCCCAGTGGGCAGAAGTACGCAATCCATTAGATCGCTAAGTCTTGTATTAAAACACTAATTGGAACCTGGTCCTTTAGCCCACTAGGATTTAGATTTCTCACAGAGAACAGGCTAAATCCCAGTGGGCAGAAGGACCTGGTCCTTTTTCCCACTAACAATTGTATTAAAACACTTATTGGAACCTGGTCCTTTAGCCCACTAGGATTTAGATTTCTCATAGAGAACAGGCTAAATCCCAGTGGGCAGAAGGACCTGGTCCTTTTTCCCACTAAGAATTGTATTAAAACACTTATTAGGACCTGGTCCTTTAGCCCACTAAGAAATGTATTAAAACACTCATTGGAACCTGGTCCTTTAGCCCACTAGGATTTAGATTTCTCATAGAGAACAGGCTAAATCCCAGTGGGCAGAAGTACGCAATCCATTAGATCGCTAAGTCTTGTATTAAAACACTCATTGGAACCTGGTCCTTTAGCCCACTAGGATTTAGCTTTCTCATAGAGAACAGGCTAAATCCCAGTGGGCAGAAGGACCTGGTCCTTTTTCCCACTAAGAATTGTATTAAAACACTTATTAGGACCTGGTCCTTTAGCCCACTAGGATTTAGCTTTCTTATGTAGAGCAGGCTAATTCCCAGTGGGCAGAAGTACGCAATCCATTAGATCGCTAAGTCTTGTATTAAAACACTAATTGGAACCTGGTCCTTTAGCCCACTAGGATTTAGATTTCTCATAGAGAACAGGCTAAATCCCAGTTGGCAGAAGGACCTGGTCCTTTTTCCCACTAAGAATTGTATTAAAACACTTATTAGGACCTGGTCCTTTAGCCCACTAAGAAATGTATTAAAACACTCATTGGAACCTGGTCCTTTAGCCCACTAGGATTTAGATTTCTCATAGAGAACAGGCTAAATCCCAGTGGGCAGAAGTACGCAATCCATTAGATCGCTAAGTCTTGTATTAAAACACTCATTGGAACCTGGTCCTTTAGCCCACTAGGATTTAGCTTTCTCATAGAGAACAGGCTAAATCCCAGTGGGCAGAAGGACCTGGTCCTTTTTCCCACTAAGAATTGTATTAAAACACTTATTAGGACCTGGTCCTTTAGCCCACTAGGATTTAGCTTTCTTATGTAGAGCAGGCTAATTCCCAGTGGGCAGAAGTACGCAATCCATTAGATCGCTAAGTCTTGTATTAAAACACTAATTGGAACCTGGTCCTTTAGCCCACTAGGATTTAGATTTCTCACAGAGAACAGGCTAAATCCCAGTGGGCAGAAGGACCTGGTCCTTTTTCCCACTAACAATTGTATTAAAACACTTATTGGAACCTGGTCCTTTAGCCCACTAGGATTTAGATTTCTCATAGAGAACAGGCTAAATCCCAGTGGGCAGAAGGACCTGGTCCTTTTTCCCACTAAGAATTGTATTAAAACACTTATTAGGACCTGGTCCTTTAGCCCACTAAGAAATGTATTAAAACACTCATTGGAACCTGGTCCTTTAGCCCACTAGGATTTAGATTTCTCATAGAGAACAGGCTAAATCCCAGTGGGCAAAAGTACGCAATCCATTAGATCGCTAAGTCTTGTATTAAAACACTCATTGGAACCTGGTCCTTTAGCCCACTAGGATTTAGCTTTCTCATAGAGAACAGGCTAAATCCCAGTGGGCAGAAGGACCTGGTCCTTTTTCCCACTAAGAATTGTATTAAAACACTTATTAGGACCTGGTCCTTTAGCCCACTAGGATTTAGCTTTCTTATGTAGAGCAGGCTAATTCCCAGTGGGCAGAAGTACGCAATCCATTAGATCGCTAAGTCTTGTATTAAAACACTAATTGGAACCTGGTCCTTTAGCCCACTAGGATTTAGATTTCTCATAGAGAACAGGCTAAATCCCAGTTGGCAGAAGGACCTGGTCCTTTTTCCCACTAAGAATTGTATTAAAACACTTATTAGGACCTGGTCCTTTAGCCCACTAAGAAATGTATTAAAACACTCATTGGAACCTGGTCCTTTAGCCCACTAGGATTTAGATTTCTCATAGAGAACAGGCTAAATCCCAGTGGGCAGAAGTACGCAATCCATTAGATCGCTAAGTCTTGTATTAAAACACTCATTGGAACCTGGTCCTTTAGCCCACTAGGATTTAGCTTTCTCATAGAGAACAGGCTAAATCCCAGTGGGCAGAAGGACCTGGTCCTTTTTCCCACTAAGAATTGTATTAAAACACTTATTAGGACCTGGTCCTTTAGCCCACTAGGATTTAGCTTTCTTATGTAGAGCAGGCTAATTCCCAGTGGGCAGAAGTACGCAATCCATTAGATCGCTAAGTCTTGTATTAAAACACTAATTGGAACCTGGTCCTTTAGCCCACTAGGATTTAGATTTCTCACAGAGAACAGGCTAAATCCCAGTGGGCAGAAGGACCTGGTCCTTTTTCCCACTAACAATTGTATTAAAACACTTATTGGAACCTGGTCCTTTAGCCCACTAGGATTTAGATTTCTCATAGAGAACAGGCTAAATCCCAGTGGGCAGAAGGACCTGGTCCTTTTTCCCACTAAGAATTGTATTAAAACACTTATTAGGACCTGGTCCTTTAGCCCACTAAGAAATGTATTAAAACACTCATTGGAACCTGGTCCTTTAGCCCACTAGGATTTAGATTTCTCATAGAGAACAGGCTAAATCCCAGTGGGCAGAAGTACGCAATCCATTAGATCGCTAAGTCTTGTATTAAAACACTAATTGGAACCTGGTCCTTTAGCCCACTAGGATTTAGATTTCTCATAGAGAACAGGCTAAATCCCAGTTGGCAGAAGGACCTGGTCCCTCTGCTCACTGGGAAATAGCCGGCTCTGGATAGAGAAAGCTAAATCCCAGTGGAAGGAGGGACCAGGTCCTTCTAGCCACTGGGATTTAGCCACGACCCTAGATATATGGCTGCTCTGTGCTTACAGGACCTGTGATGATGTCACATGGAGGGGAGGAGTCAGGGGTCACATGGTCATCTCTTCAGTGTATGCAGGACTCTGCTGTGCTGGGTGTCATGGTGCTGGATGAGGGGAAGTTTATGTGTGGGGTCAGGAGGTATTTACAGTGTGGATTTAGCAGAGCCGTGTGTCTGTAGGAGGTGTACGGAGCGAAGCCGTGTGTGTACGAGGTGTACGGAGCGGAGCCGTGTGTGTACGAGGTGTACGTAGCAGAGCCGTGTGTGTACGAGGTGTACGTAGCAGAGCCGTGTGTGTACGAGGTGTACGTAGCAGAGCCGTGTGTGTACGAGGTGTACGTAGCAGAGCCGTGTGTGTACGAGGTGTACGTAGCAGAGCCGTGTGTGTACGAGGTGTACGTAGCAGAGCCGTGTGTGTACGAGGTGTACGGAGCAGAGCCGTGTGTGTACGAGGTGTACGGAGCAGAGCCGAGTGTGTACGAGGTGTACGGAGCAGAGCCGTGTGTGTACGAGGTGTACGGAGCAGAGCCGTGTGTGTACGAGGTGTACGGAGCAGGGTAGTGAGTGTACGAGGTATACAGAGCAGAGCCGTGTGTGTACGAGGTGTACGGAGGAGAGCCGTGTGTGTACGAGGTGTACGTAGCAGAGCCGTGTGTGTACGAGGTGTACGTAGCAGAGCCGTGTGTGTACGAGGTGTACGTAGCAGAGCCGTGTGTGTACGAGGTGTACGTAGCAGAGCCGTGTGTGTACGAGGTGTACGTAGCAGAGCCGTGTGTGTACGAGGTGTACGTAGCAGAGCCGTGTGTGTACGAGGTGTACGTAGCAGAGCCGTGTGTGTACGAGGTGTACGTAGCAGAGCCGTGTGTGTACGAGGTGTACGGAGCAGAGCCGTGTGTGTACGAGGTGTTCGGAGCAGGGCAGTGAGTGTACGAGGTGTACGGAGCAGAGCCGTGTGTGTACGAGGTGTACGGAGCAGAGCCGTGTGTGTACGAGGTGTACGGAGCAGAGCCGTGTGTGTACGAGGTGTACGGAGCAGAGCCGTGTGTGTACGAGGTGTACGGAGCGGAGCCGTGTGTGTACGAGGTGTACGGAGCAGAGCCGTGTGTGTACGAGGTGTACGGAGCAGAGCCGTGTGTGTACGAGGTGTACGGAGCGGAGCCATGTGTATATGACGAGTACAGAGCGGAGCCGTGTGTGTGAAAATCGTCTGATCTTCACAGCGCACAATTTCAAGGTTCCACTTTATTAATATCACTAGCGGGAAATAGAAGCCCGGGGAGGGTTTCAATTGTTACACCCGCCAAGTGATAGGGCAGACTAAATTATATAATAGAAAACACCTATTGGCAGAAAGGCAAAGAATACAACACGTGGAAACAGAAAGACAAATTGTTCAGAACCTGGACATCGACCAAACCCAACTGTGGTTCAAGGGAGAGGGATTGAATCCGAGGCATGACACCACCACAACCCTGGTGACCAGACCTGATGAGCGCTACTGTAATCTCATTACCAAACCCTTTCTATCTAATCCAGTTTTGAGAAAGGGTTCGATGCGAACCTGAAATGCATAACTAAAAGCTACTTGAAGCATTACCACACATGGAACTACTCCTCTTCATAGCCGTGCAGGTTATTAGAACATCTATCTCAAACTTATCCTACTTACGGTATGCATTTTTTTTTTACACTAAATCATTTCTAACTGACAATGCGTGTACTGAGGAAATCATCCAGCCCTTTTTTAAAACCTGTTATAGTGTCTGCCATTTCTACCTCTTGTGGTAGGGCATTGCACAATCTGACTGCTCTAACTGTAAAGAACCCTTTCCTATTTAGCTGCCGTAAACTCTTTTCTTCCACTCGCAGTGTATGCCCACTGGTCCTTAGTGTTCTCTTTGGAAGTAATAAGTCATGTGTTGTCCTTTATAATGACCACACATGTATTTATACATATAAATGAGATCTCCTCTGAGACGTCTTCTTTCCTCTTTCTAGTTGCTACCTTTGAACTGACTCTAAAGGGTACTTTACACGCTGCGATATCGGTACCGATATCGCTAGCGAGCGTATCCACCCCCGTCGTTTGGGCGACATGGGCAAATCGCTGCCTGTGGCGCACAATATCGCTAACACCCGTCACAGAGACTTACCTTCCCTGCGACGTCGCTCTGGCCGGCGAATCACCTCCTTTCTAAGGAGACGGTTCGTGCGGTGTCACAGCGATGTTAAACGTCAGCCGTCCAATAGCAGATGACGGGCGGAGATGAGCGGGACGTAACATCCCGCCCACCTCCTTCCTTCCTCATTGCCGGTGGACGGAGGTAAGGAGATGATCGTCGCTCCTGCGGTGTCACACATAGCGATGTGTGATGCCGCAGGTACGAGGAACAACCTCGCTACATACGAGACAACGATTTTTGGTAAATGAACGACCTCTCGTATACCAACGATTTTTGTCTCTTTTGTGATCGTTTAAGGTTGCTCCTAGGTGTCACACGCTGCGTTGTTGCTAACAGCGCCGCATGTGTGTCACAAACACCGTGACCCTGAGGATATATCGTTAGTGATGTCGCAGCGTGTAAATGGCCCTTTACTTCTGAAAGGAATAGCCCAGTTTGCTGCCACAAAGGGGCTTAAGGGAGGGCAGCATGACTATGAGGGATGCAAGGCCATAGGGTTGTTAATAGGATTAAGTGTATGTGACGGGGTATGCGACAGAGCAGTAAGGGACGCCAGGCCAAGAAACAATCCAAAGGACTTTATTGGAACCACAAAGATAAAGCACCAAACCTAAATATAAATCCTTAAAGTCTGCAAGGAGTCCAGAACAAAATAAAAGATCCAGGGGCGCCTCCCGGTATTCCAACGCCAGGGAAAATATGGCAATCGTCCTTATATGAGATCTTTGAGTCCAACAGGGTGATCAACAAAACACAATCCCACGTGGCCACTGATCTCCAATCTGTGACAGTCCATACACAGGCTCTAGGATTCAGCCTCAGCTATAAATCCTGGTCCTTCTCCAGCCGAGATCCAACTAACTCAACTAACATGGGTCTCATTGTTCTTCTCTCCTGGGATCAGCCCCTAAGGTGGGCCCACGTCCCCCTGGACATTTGATACATGAATGGACTTTAGACATCCTGGCTCTGTTCTGTTTACCAAGTTGTGGATTGGAGGAGTCCCATGCTAAGAAGAACAAACAATCTCCCAGCAGAAGCAGTACAAAGGAGGGACAGACTATTACACCATGAGCACAAGCGGGGGAGGGACACGCTGTTACAACCCCTTTCCCCCTCAATTTGTGTACGGACTAGTGACCTCAACAGGTCGCTTGTCAAGTACACGTAAACATGCCGACCCTGACTCAGGGCTTCTCGTGCCTGGACAATCCGTCTGCATTTTGGGTGTTGGCTCCAGGTTCTTTAGTGTATGGTGAAGATGTAGGGTTGAATGTTCGGATCCAGTTTGTGTCCTCCTTCACTTAAACTCTGCTTCCTGCACCCACAAATTGGCATTGTATATCTCCCACATCATTGCCTAGGAGAATGTCTGCAGGAAGGACGCTCATCACACCGATTATGCATTGTTTTGCCCCAAAGCCATAATCCAGGGTTACACTTGCTCTTGGAATATATCTCTGAGTACCTTCAGCCAATTCAATGGCAATTCCTGGTCCCTTTTGAATTGCTTCTGGTTGAATTACTCGGGGATCTGCTATGGTGAGAAAAGCCCCAGTGTCACGAAAGCCATCAACCTTTTGGCCATCCAGCACCTCCTGTAGATGGTTATTCTGAAGATCATAAGAATGGGTGGCTGTGTCTCGCACCCCATAGACTCCTGGTAGGGAAGTCAACATATCAGAGTCACTTGGCAAATCATCAAGGCCTGAATCCAGCTCTTCTCCTGCTGAGGGTGTCTGTAGATAATGGACAGGCAAAGGTAGTCTGCAGCTGTTCTGTCTCCAAACACCTGGACAGTGAGCTTGCAGCCCACATCGATAACATCTGCGCTGCGTCACACTCCTTCCAGTTTGCCTTCTGGAGAAGTAGGTAGGAGACCTTGGTTACTGATAGGGAGGTGCATGTCCTGGGGGTGTTTTTTGATTTGGAGGATGACCCCACGGGATAGATGGGCATGTGGCTCGCAGATGCCCGGGATGCCCACAGCTATAACATCTTCGCTCTTCTACTTTCTTTCTTCGTCACATTCCAGAAAATGTGGTAGAAACAACTGGAGGCACATACACATGGGTATCCACATGACGTGGTGATCGAGGAACATTGGGCACTGAAGGCTATTACCTGGTATGTTATATCATCCATCCTACTTTCCCATGAGCTGAACTGATCTCCCCTTCCCTCTGCTGTGTGTGCTATTACCTGGTATGCTATATCATCCATCCTACTTTCCCAATATATCTGACCTGTTCTCTATTTACTTCAATATCACCCTGGCATGCTCCAGCGTCTCTCTGTGACCTCTTCCCCCTCTGTTCCCAACCTTCCTTTTATGAACTTTGTTTATTTTGCCTTTGTGAAGCTGCATCTGGCAATTTGATTGAGTGATCAAGGGGTTCTTGTTGCACCCCACCCCTTCACAGCTGATTGCACTTGTATGTGTATATACTGGAGCAACCAAAAGTCTGCCCCATGACAAGTCTGCACCATATAAGTATGATGCATTGGATTAGGCCAGAATTGGGCCGGAAGAGACCGGAAGGTAATTGGCCACATAGTCAATGTAAACAATGTTCGTGTGTCTCTTAACTTTCACCTCTATAATACTTCACTTTCTACTGCACCCTCTGATCCCCAAACCCAGTAATGAGCTATTCATCTCTCCCTCCATCCTCCCCACCCATCTCACCTTCCCCTCACATATTTTCCTCCACATTTCACCCAGTGTCTCTAGACACACACGACCATCTCATGGCCTCTCCTGCTCTCACCTACTAACACTCTCTCTGCTTCTCCTCACGGCTGGAGATATCTCTCCTAATCCTGGTCTTCCTCACCACATCCCTGTTGTCACTTCAAACCCTCATCCACAACCTAACACAAATTTCCGCACCCTCTCAAACCTCATACCCATTCACCCAGCCCCCGCTCCCCCAGTCCCACTAACAGGAGCACTATGGAATGCTCGCTCTGTCTGCAACAAATTATCCTACATTCATGATCTTTTCATCACTAATAAACTCTCTTTCCTCGCCATCACTGAAACCTGGCTCACCCCCTCTGACACTGCCTCTCCTGCTGCACTTTCTTATGGCAGTCTCCAACTCTCTCACACCCCCCGCCCCAGCATCAAGCATGGTGGAGGAGTTGGTTTGCTCCTGTCCGACCAATGCTCCTTTACACCAATTCCACTACCACCCTCTGTTACACTCCCATCTTTTGAGGTGCACTCCGTACGCATCTACGCCCCCTCCAACCTTCAACTGGCTGTCATTTACCACCCTCCAGGGCCAGTCACTGCCTTTTTTGACCATTTCACCACCTGGCTACTACACTTCCTTTCCACCGACATCCCCACCATCATCATGGGTGATTTCAATATCCCCTTTGACACTTCCCACTCATCTGTCTCCAAACTTCTAACACTCGCTTCCTCCTTCGGCCTCACCCAATGGTCTTCTTCAGCTACTCACAAAGATGGCCACACGCTGGACCTCATCTTCACTCGCCTCTGTTCAATATCTAACCTTTCTAACTCACTTCTCCCCCTGTCTGACCACAACCTACTCACATTCTCTTCCCTCTCTTCTCCAAGTACTCAACCCCCCCTCCACAAACTTTCACACCCTCGCAGAAATATCAAACATATTGATTTACACGCCCTTTCTCAGTTCCTTTTCCCTCTCACAGACATTGCATTTCTACACGATGCAGATGCTGCTGCAACTTTATACAACACTACAATCTCTGCAGCTCTCGAATCAGCTGCCCCCTCACACACACCAAAACCCGCACAATCAACAGGCAACCCTGGCACACGAGGCAGACTAAAGAACTAAGACGGGCTTCCAGAATTACTGAGCGCAGATGGAAGAGGTCTCATTGCACTGAGCACTTCATTGCATATAAAGAGTCCCTGACCACTTTCCCTGATCATTTTCTAGTCCACACTCACTGCTGCAAAACAAACCTACTTCTCATCCCTCATATCCTCCAGCACCACCTCCCTCTCCTCTCCTCTCAGCTGAAGACTTTGCCTCTTTCTTCAAGCAGAAGATTGACAACATCAGAGCAAGCTTTGGCCCACAATCACCACGGCCCCTCATCATAGCTACTCAGCCTTCTTCCTCCAAATCCAGCTTCTCCACCATGACAGAAAACAATCTTTCCACTGTACTCTCAAGATCTCATCTAACAACCTGTGCACTGGACCCGCTCCCATCGCACCTCATCCCCAACATCACCGCAGTCCTCATCCCAGCCCTAACCCATCTCTTCAACCTATCACTAACAACTGGTTTATTCTTTTCATGCTTTAAACATGCCTCTATTACACCCATCCTCAAGAAGCCCTCCCTTGACCCATCCTCTGTCTCAATCTATCGCCCCATATCCCATCTCCCCTATGCCTCAAAACTACTAGAACAGCATGTCCATCTTGACCTGTCCTCATACCTCTCATCCTGCTCCCTCTTTGACCAGCTACAATCTGGCTTCCGACCGCATCATTCCACTGAAACTGCCCTAACTAAAGTCACTAATGACCTACTAACCACCAAAGCCAAGCGACACTACTCTATCCTTCTCCTACTGGACCTGTCCTCTGCCTTCGACACAGTAGACCATTCCCTCCTACTACAGATTCTCTCATCTCTGGACATCACAGACTTGGCCCTATCTTGGATTTCTTCATACCTAACCGACCGAACTTTCAGCGTCTCCATTCTCAGACCACTTCCTCATCTCACCCCCTATCTGTCGGTGTCCCCCAAGGCTCAGTTCTTGGA
Source organism: Anomaloglossus baeobatrachus (assembly GCF_048569485.1). Classification (NCBI taxonomy): domain Eukaryota; kingdom Metazoa; phylum Chordata; class Amphibia; order Anura; family Aromobatidae; genus Anomaloglossus; species Anomaloglossus baeobatrachus. The sequence goes on along the minus strand of NC_134357.1, from coordinate 568,275,858 downwards.
CCCCTGCTGTTCTCCATCTACACCTTCGGCCTGGGACAGCTCATAGAGTCCCACGGCTTCCAGTATCATCTCTATGCCAATGACACGCAGATCTACCTCTCTGGACCTGACATTACCTCTCTACTAACCAAAATCCCACAATGTCTGTCTGCTATTTCATCCTTCTTCTCTGCACGATTCCTAAAACTTAACATGGACAAAACAGAGTTCATTGTCTCTCCTCCTCCTCACTCATCTCCTCCAACAAGCCTTTCCATCAAACTCGATGGTCACTCACTCTCCCCAGTCTCACAAGCTCGTTACCTTGGAGTAACCCTCGACTCTGCTCTATCCTTCAAGCCACACATCCAAGCCCTCTTCAACTCATGCCGATTACAGCTCAAAAATATCTCCCGAATCCGTGCTTTCCTTAACCAAGAATCAGCAAAAACATTAGTGCATGCCCTCATCATCTCCTGCCTCGACTACTGCAACCTCCTGCTCAGTGGCCTCCCTTCCAACACTCTTGCACCCCTCCAATCTATCCTAAACTCTGCGGACCGCTTAATCCACATCTCCCCCCGCTACTCCCCAGCCTCGCCACTCTGCCAATTCCTTCACTGGCTTCCCATCACCCAACGACTGCAGTTCAAAACATTAACCATGACATACAAAGCCATACACAACCTGTCTCCTCCCTACATCTGTGACCTAGTCTCCCGGTACCTACCTGCACGCAACCTCAGATCCTCACAAGATCTCCTTCTCTGCTCCTCTCTTATCTCCTCTTCCCACAATCGCGTACAAGATTTCTCCCGTGCATCCCCCATACTCTGGAACTGTCATGATGTATGTGCTTTTCTCCATCCCATATTTTTTGTATAAGATGCCATGTGATGTATTTTACCTTCTCACTGTATTTGCTGTAATACTATGTCAGGATGTGATGTAACTTTCCTTTGGTTGTACTTACTGAACACTTTGAAATGTCTTGGGATGTAAGTAACCATACCTTCCCCCCATCTCCTGTGTCTCTGGGCCCATAATGCAATTATCTCTTGTCCACACAGCCAGGGGAACTTCCCATTGTTTCGTAAGCAGTGGATAACGCCAACTACACAAACCTGTAGACATCTCGGAGCCAACCTTCTAGAATCTTCTAGTGGGCCCAACCATTGCATAGACCCCTACCCTTGAGGGGCGGGCCCACGAGCTCAGACAATACACTCCTGTTTCTAAGTGCAGTTGGGAGCTGAGCTTTGAAGAGGAAGGGAGCGAGATCTGATTCTGCGGACAGATCTCGCCATCCAGTGGATTGTGTGGGATTTCTGGGAATCTGAAAAGGACTATTACGTCGTGATCTGGCACTTTGGATTATCGGGAGGTGCCCCCGAATCTGTTTTATTTGGACTTGTCGTGTGCTGTTCCTGTATTCCTGTTAGTAAACCTGTTGGATCATCCTCGGCCTGTTGTCTCTCCTTGCTCTGCTGTACACCCCGTCACAAACTGGTTGGCAGCAGTGGGATCAGAGCAGAAGGAATGGAGGACAACGGCCCATCAACAGCTGGAACCAGAACCTCAGAGTACAAGAACTGGACTGCGGTGAACCTACAAACAAAGGCCCGTGAACTGGGAGTCAGCTACAAGGGACTCTCCAAGGAGCAGCTGATTGAGGCGTTGGAAGGAGTTTGCTCGCAAAATGACGCTGAGGAAGGATCCTCCCAGCAAACGGAAGAAAGACGGCAGCTGGAGGTAAATACCCAAAAAAGTCAGTGGGTTGTGTGGTACGAGGAGGAGATGGCCTTGCTGGGAGAGGAGACCACCATAGAATGGAGCTAAAGAGAAGGAGCGCAGGATGGAGGAGATGGCATTGCTGGATAAGCAGCTCGCTGTGTGTAACCCCAGCACCCACCATGAGGGAACTTCCCAGAGTGTCCCGCAAAGACTTCAAGCAGTTTAATGAGGCTGCTAATGACATTGAGGGCTTCTTCCAGGACTTTGAGCATCAGTGTCGATTAATGGAAGTCCCAGAAAGGGAGTGCGCCTGGCATCTGGTTGGGCTCTTAGAGGGTGGAGTTGCCGCAGCCTATAGAGCTATGGACCCTCGGTGGAACTGTGAGTATGCGGATATTAAACAGACTATTCTAGAACATTATGCTGTAATGCCAGACACTTACAGGACTCAGTTCCGTACTTTAGCATGTGATGAGGAAGTGTCTTTCAATATGTATGCCCACAAACTCAAACATCTGTGGCATCGTTGGCTGGAGGCAGAGGAGGCCTTAACCTTGGAGACCGTCCTCCAGGTCCTCCTAAAAGAGCAGTTTTACTTCAAGTGCCCCGCTGAGATCTGGGAATGGGTGCGTGAAAGGAGACCAGCCACTGTGGAGGAAGTTGCAGCTCTAGCTGATGAGGCTCTCACCATCAAGCCTCAGTGGAAAAAACTACTACTCAGTGAGAAAAAAACACCAGCCCCCAAACGCAGGCGGCCCCTGGTCCTTCTGGCCCCAATGTTCACCATCACCCTAGACTGTCAACTCACGGGGACCTTCATGTGACTGTGCCTCGCATTACTCCTGCTCCACCTTTGGGAATACGACATGGAGGAAGAATCCCAGAGCGCAGATGTTATGGATGTGGGCAGCCTGGGCACATGCAATTCCAATGTCCAGGTGTTCGGAGGCAGAACAGCTACAGACTGCCTTTGCCTGTTCATTATCTACAGACACCTTCACCAGGAGAAGAGCTGGATTCTGTGCCTGATGACTTGCCAAGTGACTCTGATATCCTGGCCCCCGTACCCGGAGTCTATGGGGTGCGAGCTCCAGCCACCAGTTCTTCTAATCTTAAGCACAAACATCTACAGGAGGTCGTGCTGGATGGCCAAAAAGTTGTTGGCTTCCGTGACACTGGGGCTTTCCTCACCATAGCCGATCCCCGAGTAATTCAACCAGAAGCAATTCAAAAGGGACCAGGAATTGCCATTGAACTGGCAGGAGGTACCCAGAGATATATTCCAAGAGCGAGTGTGACCCTGGATTATGGCTTTGGGGCCAAACAATGTGTGGTCGGTGTGATGAGCGGTCTCCCTGCAGACGTTCTTCTAGGAAATGATGTGGGGAATCTTCATTGCCACTTTGTCGGTGCGGTAACCAGAAGTCAAGCCAAGAGAGCAGCCCATGTGGACGTGTACAACCCATCCATGGAAATGAGGCCACCAGAACTGCCATTACAGCCGGTGAGTGATTCTTCTTGTGGGGATAATATGAATGTTACTTGGGATAAAGTTCAGTTTAGACAAGAAGTAGAGACTGACCCCACCCTTGCTAGTTTTAGAGCTCGAGCTGAAATAGGGCAGCTAGGGGAGAACGGAGAAAGAATTATCAGAGAAAATGGACTTCTGTATCGGGTTGCCAATGCCGACTCCCTAGATAAGCCCTGGACTTATAGCAAACAGCTGATTGTTCCTCAGAAGTACAGAATTCCCCTATTACACCTGGCTCATGACATTCCTAGTGCTGGCCAACCAGGCAAAACCCGCACCGAGAGACGATTGACTCAAACTTTTTATTGGCCAGGGATTTCCCAAGCTGTGGCGCATTTCTGCCGAACTTGTGACATATGTCAGCGTAGAGGGCGACCCGGAGATCACCCAAAGGCACCCCTGCAACCGCTCCCTATAATAGAAGAACCCTTTCAAAGAGTAGCTGTTGATATCATTGGACCTCTGGCTAAACCAAGTAAATCTGGAAAGCAGTACATTCTCACTGTTGTGGACTATGCCACCCGATATCCAGAAGCCGTGGCCTTGTCAAGTATTTCTGCAGCCAAGGTGGCTGAGGCCTTGGTTATTATTTTTACCAGAGTAGGATTCCCCAGTGAGATCTTGTCGGACCAAGGCTCCCAGTTCATGTCAGAGTTGGTCCTTTGTCTGTGGCGCACCTGTGGAGTACGAGCGATCCGAACGACCCCGTATCATCCCCAAACAAATGGACTTTGTGAACGATTCAATGGCACTCTGAAGAATATGCTGAGGGCCTCCACGGACCGAGATTCAGACTGGGAGAAGTACCTACCCCATCTCTTGTTTGCCTATCGGGAAGTTCCCCAGGAGTCCACTGGGTTCTCCCCCTTTGAACTACTCTATGGAAGAAAGGTCCGAGGACCCTTAACCCTGCTCAAGGAATACTGGGAGGGGCAAGTTGAAGATACAGGAACCCCTGTTGTCCCTTATGTACTAAAGCTGCGAGAAACCTTGCTAGTTTTGCCCAGAGTCATTTGCGTATGGCTCAAACCAGACAGAAGACATTGTATGACCGTAAAGCACGCTATCGGGAATTTGTAGAAGGACAACAAGTCTTAATGATTGTTCCCCATCGGCAGAATAAACTGCAGACCACATGGGAGGGTCCCTTCCGGGTTCTCAGAAAACTGAATGATACCAATTACCTTCTTGCTTTAGATGATCAGGGGCTAAGGCAAAAGACTGTCCATGTGAATATGATTAAGGAGTACCATGACCGGAACATTCCAATGATAGCAAGCTGTCGGTTGGCTTCAGAAGATGGTCAAGAGGATGAGGACTCTCTACCTGATCTCGTGGAAGCAGCGAGAGCCCCATCCACTGTGGAACAGGTTCCCCTGGGAGATCACCTGGATTCCTTACAGAAAATCCAGATGCTGGAAGTGCTTCAACAGAGACGGGCTGCTTTCTCATCCCAACCAGGTCAAACCACCATCACCCAACATTTTGTGGACACTCAGGGCATCCGTCCCATACAACAGGCTCCTTACCGGGTACCTGAATCAGTTCGAAACACCATGCAGCACGAACTGGAGGAGATGTTACAGCTTGGGGTAATCCAGGCCTCCCATAGCCCTTGGGCCTCCCCTGTGGTGTTAGTACCCAAGAAGGATGGGAGTACTCTATTTTGTGTGGACTATCGGCGACTAAACGACCATACCGTCAGCGATCCTTACCCAATGCCTCGTATTGACGAACTTCTAGACCGACTGGCTGGGTCCCGATATGTCACTACCTTGGATGTCAGTAAGGGATACTGGCAGATCCCTCTAACGGAGGAAGGGAGAGAACGGTCCGCTTTTATAACCCCCTTTGGTCTGTATGAATTTCTAAGCATGCCTTTTGGAATGAAAAATGCCCCGGCCACCTTCCAGAGAATGGTGGACCAGATCCTCCGAGGATGTGGTGACTTTGCTTGTGCCTGCTTGGATATTATCGCCGTCTTCAGCCACACATGGGAGGAACATCTGCATCAAGTAGCCGTTATTCTGGACCTGATTCTTGCAGCCGGCCTAACCATTCGACCCGATAAATGCCAATTGGGGATGGGTGAAGTCCAGTACCTAGGGCATAGAGTGGGAGGAGGGAAGCTCCGTCCTGAGCCTGCCAAAATCCAGGCTATTAGAGACTGGCCTGTATCCCAAACTAAGAAACAAGTTATGGCTTTTCTGGGCACTGCCAGTTATTACCGAAAATTTGTTTCTCATTTCAGCACTGTGGCCAAGCCTCTTACCGACCTGACCAAGAAAACAATGCCCCGGCTGGTGATCTGGACTCCAGCCTGTGATGAGGCTTTTAACTGCCAGCCAGGGGAACTTCCCATTGTTTCGTAAGTAGTGGATAACGCCAACTACACAAACCTGTAGACATCTCGGAGCCAACCTTCTAGAATCTTCTAGTGGGCCCAACCATTGCATAGACCCCTACCCTTGAGGGGCGGGCCCACGAGCTCAGAAATACACTCCTGTTTCTAAGTGCAGTTGGGAGCTGAGCTTTGAAGAGGAAGGGAGCGAGATCTGATTCTGCGGACAGATCTCGCCGTCCAGTGGATTGTGTGGGATTTTTGGGACTCTGAAAAGGACTATTACGTCGTGATCTGACACTTTGGATTATTGGGAGGTGCCCCCGAATCTGTTTTATTTGGATTTATCGTGTGCTGTTCCTGTATTCCTGTTAGTAAACCTGTTGGATCATCCTCGGCCTGTTGTCTCTCCTTGCTCTGCTCTCCATGGTGTCTACAATATATTTGCTATCTCTTCTACCTCACATAGGATATAACAAACTTCTTTTTATTGACTTACCATAGTAACATTAGTACGGACCCACAGAGGTTCTTCCCTGGCATACAAGTACCGTTCCAGACCCTAGGTCCCGCCTAATCTACCCACAAGGTATGCCCACATACGGTACTCACACCTCGTTAGCTCCATATCATATATATTTTTCATGTACTTACATATATGTAATTTGATCCTCTAGACGGACTTGGTCCTTTCCCCACTTCATCTCTCAAACTTACTAGATACCTTGACATTTAGTACCTACTTCTACAGGTATGCCCTTGATACCCCTCTATCCTCCCCCTTATTAAACCTAGTGACATGTACTGACAGCATTCACTTGTCGCCTTTATAGCATTATTCTGATACAAGAAATTCCTCATTTACCTGAGATGCCTGGGTGCTCTTTCTGAAAGTTCATTCTAAATTGACATAGGTATGTCACCCACTGCTGCTCCTTTTTTTGCGTTATATAGCATATTGTTCAACCCCTATGGGGGCTATCACTGTAACCATGGGAACATTTCACATATATTCCTATGGAGAGCTTATTTTGTTTTTTGTTTTTTATTCAAATTATGTAATGTGTGTATTTTCTTTTCCTGTAAAACATTCATGTATATTGCATTGTTTGTGACATTGTATATCCTTTTTCTCTTTTTTATTTATAAATAAAAATTAGTCCTTGAAGAAAACCCTCGGGTTGAAACATTCCTACTTCTACAGCATTATTCTGATACAAGAAATTCCGCATTTACCTGAGATGCCTGGGTGCTCTTTCTGAAAGTTCATTCTAAATTGACATAGTCCTTGAAGAAAACCCTCAGGTTGAAACGTTGAACAATATAAGAACATAGATCAATAAAAAAATATTTTTGAGCACCACATCGGACTCTTTTCATATTTTGCATAGTGTGCCGGAGTATATTTGTTATTATATCTACTTTTTCTCCAGAGCACCCACCTAACACAATTGGTTGAGCCAGGTCTAATCTATACAATAAAAAAACTTTATACAGACAGGGCTGGGTCCAGTGGCTTTGGGGCATATTTTGGGGGAAGATGGTGTGTCGGCAAGTGGCCTGAATCTTGCCGGGTTTCCGGTTTGACTAGGAATCTGGCCTTGTTGGAACTTTTTCCTATTGTTGTGGCTATAGAGGTTTGGGGACAAGACTTGAGAGACAGAAAGGTGCGTTTTATGTGTGACAACCTGGGGGTAGTTCAGTGTGTCAATAAGCTGACAGCGGATTAACCTCCGGTGGTGGATCTTTTGAAGCATATGGTGTTGCAATGTTTGGCGCTTAATCTGTGGATTTGTGCAGTACATGTGCCGGGGGTATTGAATTCTGTGGCTGACGCTTTATCTCGCTTCCAGTGGGACCGTTTTTGAGTGCTGACGCCGGATGCGGAGCAGCGGGAGACCGTATGGCCCATCTGGTTGTGGGACCTGGTTTGCGACCAGCCTGGGAATTGATCCAAAAATCGGTGGCGCCCAGTACTTGGCGGAGCTATACTGCGCGTGGAATCATTGGCTCGAGTTGGTTGACAAGGTTGGGGGTGATGTATCTGAAGGTGACAGGGTTTATTTAGTGTTGTTCATGTTGGGCAGAGTGAGGGAAGAAGGATTGTCATGGTCGGCGGTTGCTGGCAGGCTGGCTGGCGTGGCTTTCTTTTTTAAATTGCTGGGCTGGAAGGACATCACTAAAGATTTCATGGTGCGTCAGGCATTGAAGGGCTACCGTAAGACAGGGGCACGTCAGGACCTTAGGCGCCCTGTGTCTTTTGAACTGCTGGGTAATTTGCTTTCGGTATTGCCTCAGGTGTGTTTTTCGGAGTATGAATGTCGTTTGTTTGGGGCCATGTTTGTTTTGGCCTTCTTTGGTGCTTTTAGGATTAGTGAGCTGGTTAGTAGGAACACAAAGAGTCACAGAGGTTTGTTGTTGAAGGATGTTGTCACCTTTTGTCTCGTAGGTTTACCATTGTTGGTGTGGGTGCTAGGTCACTCATATGTCTACTGGGGCACTCTTCGTGCGGGCATTAGACCTAATGGCCGTCAGTTGGGGGTCCCCAGAGATAAGTCGACGATGGATGCGATGGATCGGTGTTAGAGGCATGATGTGGAGCGAAGTTTTGCCTACCTGGAGCTATCATTCGGACTTGGACAGACCACCAGATGTGTTGGTGCTACACGCGGGTGGGAACGACTTGAGTCTTCGGGCGTCTAGGGACCTGTTTCAGGACATAAAGTATGACTGCCTTCGGCTCCTGTCATCGCACCCGGGTCTAGTGATTGTGTGGTCCGACATTGTTGCGTGGCGGGTAAGGCGACGTGCCAGATCGGTCGAGGGTGTCAACAGAGCGCGGGTTAAGGTTAATCGCAAAGTCGCGCGTTTTGTTTCTCGTGTGGTGGGTGTCGCGGTTCGGCACCAGGAGTTGGAATCTTCGTCCGATGAATTTTTACGTCGGGACGGTGTCCATCTGAATTCGGTCGGCAGTGATATCTGGACCTTGGGTCTTATTGATGGGGTAGAAAAAGCTTTGGTGTTGTGGGAGGACTCGCGCGCACAAGGGGTCATGCGCGCTTGCAGTGGCAGAAAGGAGGGGGGTGTCTGAAGGTGGGGGTTGCACAGAAGAGAGGACGGAACCCAGTGCAGGAGCGGGTTACCTCTAGTGGTGCAAGTGTTTGGTGAGACGGGTCCTTGCTGGGTTGAGTCTCAGCGGGACATGGGGTGGGCAACATCTGGCCAGGTACTCTCGAGTCGGTGTGGTGCGGCTGACGGCAAGAGGTCGGCCGATGTTGCACTGAATAGTTTTTGTCAACCTTCAGTTACCCCCCCCTTCCTTTGGGTGTTCTTCAACAAAGAACTGTGGCCTTTATATCCAATGTCACACATTACTTGTCTTTGTTCTAGATAAGAATCCTAGTGGGTGGGGGTTGGTTTATAGTAAGGCCTTTAGTCAGACATTCCGGAGTCATGTCCTTTTTAAAATGTGGAGCCCAAAACTGGATCCCATATTCTAGATGTGACCTTACAAGTGATTTATAGAGGGTAACAATATGTTGGGATCTCGGGAATTAATCTCTCTTTTTATACACCCTAAAATCTTGACATTGAGTGCTGCTGCTCAGCTTATTTTTAACCAGAATACTCTGGTCTTTCTCCTGTTCTGTAGTCCGGAATTTACTTCCATTTAATGTATACGCAGCTATAGGATTACTCCATCCTAGGTGCATTACTTTACATTTATCAACATTAAATCTCATTTGCCAAGTATCTGCCCATTCTGATATCTTAACCAGATCATTCTGTAATATTGTACTATCAAGGTCAGTTTCTATATACAAGTGCATCTCAATAAATTAGAATATAATCAAAAAGTTAATTTATTTCAGCAATTCAATACAAAAAGGGAAGCGCATATATTATTTAGTGTGTCCACCCATATCCTGTCCTCCGCCATTAACGTGAGAACGGCGGCAGCTATAGGCATAGAAGTGGTGTCTAGGTATAGTAAAGTAGCCATGCGCTACACAATGAAACCACCTATAGCGCCACCTGGTGGAAAACAACGGAGTTAGCATTTTTATCTCAAAAACGGAACAAGATAGAGAAAAAAATGAATTACAAAGTTGTAGGGCATCATCAATTCAATACGAATCGACACCTTGCATACAGAAATGCTATGATTAGAATGTGTAAAACTCACAAGGCTGTGGACGTGAAGCGATACCTCATGGAGACCTTCCTACAAGTCATTGGGTATGGTGGCTGCGTGTTGTGGCTGCCACGCTCACCTGACCTGACCCCATTAGACTTCTTTCTGTGAGGTCACATCAAACAGCAGGTGTATGCGACCCCTCCACCAACATTGCAGGAGCTACGACGGCGTATGACAGATGCTTGTGCAAACGTGTCACCTACCATATTGCACAACATGCAGCAAGATACAGTATGCTGTCCAGAGTCCAGATGTGCATTGCAGCTGACAGTGGCCACTTTGAGCATCAAAGTTAAATGAGCGCCATATGCGTGACCAGAATTCAATGTTTTGGGGGGGTCACAGGTTTGATATCATAGCATTTCTGTATGCAAGGTGTCGATTCGTATTGAATTGATGATGCCCTACATTTTTTTAATTCACTTTCTCTATCTTGTTCAGTTTTTTAGATAAAAATGCTAACTCCGTTATTTTCCACCAGGTGGCGCTATAGGTGGTTTCATTGCGTAGCGCATGGCTACTTTACTATACCTAGACACCACTTCTATGCCTATAGCTGCTGCCGTTCTCAAGTTAATGGTGATAGACAGGATATGGGTGGACAGACTGTAGAGTCATTGCACACAGAGGGATCTATTTCTATATATTATATAGAGTCATTACACACAGAGGGATCTCTTTCAAGTGTATATTATATGGAGTCATTATACACAGAGGGATCTATTTTACGTGTTTATTATATAGCGTCATTACACACAGAGGGATCTATTCCTATATAGTCATTATACACAGAGGGATCTATTTCACGTGTTTATTATATATTATATAAAGTCATTACACACAGAGGGATCGATTCCTATATATAGAGTCATTATACACAAAGGGATCTATTTCACTTGTTTATTTCTGTTAATGTTGATGATTATGGCTTACAGCCAATGAAAACCCAAAAGTCACTATCTCGGAAAATTAGATTATATAAGACCAACTGAAAAAATGATTTTCCAGTCAGAAATGTCGACGCCTACTAAAAAATCTGTACAGTAAATGCTATCAATACTTGGTCGGGGCTCCTTTTACATGAATTACTGTATCAATGCGGCAATGTGGCATGGAGGCGATCAGCCTGTAGCACTGCTGAGGTGTTATGGAAGACCAGGTTGCTTTGATAGCCGCCTTCAGCTCGTCTGCATTGTTGGGTTTGGTGTCTCTCATAGATTCTCTATGGGGTTTAGGTCAGGTGAGTTTGCTGACCCACCAAGCACAGTGATAGTGTGGTTATTAAACCAGGTATTTGTACTTTTGGCAGTGTGGACAGGGGCCAAGTCCTGCTAGAAAATCACATTTCGATCTCCAAAAAGCTGTCGGCAGTGCGAAGCATAAAGTGCTCCAAAATTTCCTGGTAGATGGCTGCGCTGACTTTAGTCTTGTTAAAACACCATGGACCTACACCAGCAGATGACATGGCTCCCCAAACCATCCCTGATTGTGGAAACGTCACACTAGACCTCAAGCAGCTTGGATGGTGGCCTCTCCACTCTTCCTCCAGACTTTGGGACCGCGATTTCCAAATGAAATGCAAAATGTACTTTCATCTGAAAACAACACCTTGGACCACTGAGCAACAGTCCAGTTCTTTTTTTCCTTGGCTGACATAAGAAGCTTTAGGCGTTGTCTATTGGTCATGACTGGCTTGACACAAGAAATGCGACAGTTGTAGCCCATGTCCTGGATGTGTGTGGTGGCTCTTGAAGCACTGACTCCAGCAGCAGTCCTCGCATAGTGAATCTCACCCAAATTTTTGAATGGCCTTTTCTTAACAATTCTATCAAGGCTGTGGTTATCCCGGTTGCTTGTGTACCTTCTTCTAAAACACTTTTTCCTTCCACTCAACTGTCCATTAATATGCTTGCATACAGCACTCTGTGAACAGCCAGCTTCTTTAGCAATGACCTTTTATGGCTTACCCTCCTTGTGAAGTGTGTCAATGACTGCCTTCTGTACATCATTCAAGTCAGCAGTCTTCCCTATAATTGTGTAGTCTACTGAACCAGACTAAGGGACCATTTTAAATGCTTAGGAAGCCATTGCAGGTGTTTTGTGTTAATTATTCTAATTTTCTGAGATAATGACTTTTGGGTTTTCATTGGCTGTAAGCTATAATCATCAACATTAACAGAAATAAACACTTGAAATAGAGCCTCCTGCTCCCTCTTTGACCGGTTACAATCTGACTTCCGATCGCATCATTACACTGAAACTGCCCTAACTAAGGCTACTTTCACACTTGCGTTGAACGGCATCCATAGCATTGCGTTGTGTGACGCATGCAACTGATGCGTTGCATATAGTGGCACAATGGATGCTATGGATTGTACAAAATAACGCAATCCATTATAGGTTTTTTCCTTGACTTTACACATCTGGGCATACGCAGTTGTGTAAAGACAAATGCGTTAAAAGAAACCGTCAAATGACGGATTCTAACGGAATCCGCCACCATAGGCGTCCATTATAAAAACAACGGACGCCAACGGATTCCTGCAGGTTGCGTTTTTTTGACACTCCACAAAGCGCAGAAAAACGCTACATGCAGCGTTCCATGCACTCGGCGGTCACTGACGGTCAGCAACAAAACAACTGATGCGCCGCTGGGCGGATGCAACGCAAGACCATCCGTTGCTATCCGTAGCTAATAGAAGTCTATGAGGAATAAAACGGTTTCCTGCAACGGTTACCGTAATTCCTCAAGGCTGCGGATAGCAACAGAAGCCGTCCAACGCAAGTCGACAATGACCTACTAACCGCCAAAGCCAAGCGACACTACTCTGTCCTCTTCATCATGTACCTGTCCTCTGCCTTCGGCACAGTGGACAATATCCTTTTCTACTAGATTTTCTCATCTCTTGGCATTACAGACTTAGCACTATCCTAGATTACTTCCTATCTAATGGACCGGACTTTCAGCGTCTCCCTCTCTCACACCGCCTCACCCTTACGGCCCTATCTATCGGTATCCTCCAAGGTTCAGTTCTTGATCTCCTGCTCTTCTCCATCTACACCTTTGGCTCATAAGAGTCCCACGGGCTCTACTCAGCCTAAGAATACCAGCCCCCAGCTATTGGGCTTTATCATGCCTGGGTATGAAAATTAGTGGAGACGCCACACCTGTTTTTTAAATTATTTATTTAAATAAACACAGCACACCTTTTAAGACATATAAATAGGGCCATGAACTGAATGATAATATAAACAACAAAAACAAAAGTAAAAGGCCTAAATAATCTTTTATTGGCAAATTAAAAACTTATTTTAAATATAACAATAAATGGGTACTACCAGATATAGGGAGAGGACTTACAAGATGCAAGATTCAGCCTCTGTCCACCCCCACCACTCCAACGTACATTTCGTTGAAACTTCCTTAGGGAGCACTCCCTGAGGAAGTTTCAACGAAATGTACGTTAGAGTGGTGGGGGTGGACAGAGGCTGAATCTTGCATTTTGTAAGTACTACAAATGGACTTAAACATATGGCATTCTATCACATTATGTTGACTATGCAGTGTGTTCTCTTATACTTTATTTGATCTAGAGAACTTTCTCTATTTGCATTTCATTCCCCCTTGAGGGTGTTGATCGCAATTACTGGGAACACTCATAGTATGGTCACTATGCATTGGCACATGTTATCCTGAGCTCCTCTCCTTTTGTTATAAATCTAGCTGCATGATAGTTTTAGTGTGCTAATGCATTTTTTGCAATCTTTTGATAAACTGATAAAATTGCAGCTCCTTTGTGACAAGTACTTTCACATTATAACTACTTTTGAATAACTAATGCACTTTAATTACTTGTTACTTTCTTAACCCTGAGCTCCCCCTGCTGGATGACAGGTGATACTACATGTGGGTCGTGCTATACTGATTAATAAGAATGCAATGCATTGTGCACTTTTTTATGAGTTGCACAGTAATTTATGAATAAATAATGCACTTTGATGATTGTAATTTGATCAATGTTATTTAAACCAGTTATTTATATGAATTTGAATGAATTTAAGCCAACAGTACTGTGATTAGTAATACATTTATCATTCTCTGTCCTCCCCCCTATATCTGGTGGTACCCATATATTGTTATATTTAAAATAAGTTTCTAATTTGTCAATAAAAGATTATTTAGACCTTATACTTTTTTGTTGTTTATATTTATTTAAATAGTAAAAAAAAAAAACAAAAACAAAAAACACATGCGGTTTCTCTTAGTTTGATACACAGCCAAGATAAGCACAGGGCTGAGGGCTGCAGCCTGTAGTCATATGCTTTATCTGTACTGGGTATCTTAATACGGGGGGATCATGAAACAATTTATTTTTTATTTATTTATTTATTTTTATACCACAATAGTGACCCACAGGCAAGGTCTGTGATCACATGCAGCCAGATGCTGTCACATAGGCTGGGGGCAAGTATGATTAATAATGAGCGGCCCCCGGAAGAAGAGAGTGAGCGACCCAGAAACAGTTACAGCTGCGGTGGAGACTCGGTAAGTATAGAGCTCTTGCTTTACTTTTCCTTTATTTTATTTTTTTTTTATTTCCCGAGTTGCTGGGCCTTAATCATTAGCTGGAGTTCCCTGAGAACTCTGAGCCCATCAAAATGTGCAGAAGTCATCCATAGTCCTCTTAAATACATTTTGCGCAAAGATATTCATCTCTATAGATTCTAACATAACAGCCTCACAACTAAACAATAAAGAAGTACAGATCCAAACAAAAAGCCAATGTTTATTAATATTTGGTTAGGAATGTTAAAGAGGTTCTCAACATCTCTTCCAAGTGATCAAAGATTAGGTGTGCGAGGTACTTGATCAGAACAGGTGAAGAGGCAACTATCCGGTGGTCAGTTGATCTCATCTGATTATTAAGATCCCCCAAATGTTAGAAGGACAACCTCTTTAAGATGTAATTTCACTATAAATTACTATTTACTATCCTCAACAAGAAAATGGTTTATCCCTTGTACGCATTCTCTCGCATGGAACAAGATTTGCATTATCATAAAATTTTTCCCACATTCTGGACAAGAATATGGCTTTTCCCCGGGAGTTCTTTTATGTGTAACAAGATCTCCTTTGTGAGAAAAGCATTTACCTCATTCTGAGCATGAAAATGGTTTCTCCCCTGTGTGAATTCTCTGATGCACAATAAGACTTGAATTCTGGGTAAAAGATTTCCCACACTCTGAACATGAAAATGGTTTCTCACCCGTGTGACTTCTTTTATGTTCAACAAGATCTTTTTTCTGGCTAAAACATTTCCCACATTCTGGACATGAAAATGGCTTCTCCCCCGTGTGAGTTCTCTGATGTCTAACAAGGTTTGATTTGTCTGTAAAACATTTTCCACATTCTGAGCATGAATTTGGCTTCTCTCCTGTGTGAGTTCTCTGATGTTTAACAAAGTTTGATTTGTCTGGAAAACATTTCCCACATTCTGAACATGAAATTAGCTTCTCTCCTGTGTGACTCCTCTGATGTCTAACAAGAGATGATTTGTCTGGATAACATTTCCCACATTCTAAACATGAACTTACCTTCTCCCCTGTGTGAATTCTGTGATGTCTAACAAGATATGATTTTTTTAGAAAATATTTTCCACATTCTAAGCATGAAAATGGCTTCTCCCCTGTGTGAAGCATCTGATGTCTAACAAGATATGATTTTCTTATAAAAGATTTCCCACAATCTAAGCATGAAAATGGCTTCTCCCATGTTTGAGCACTTTGCTGTTCAACATCCCATCTCTTGTTTTTATTTTTATTGGCATTCTGTAGTGAGTCAGAAGATTGGACATGTTGAAAAATATCAGAAGATACATCTTTGCTGGGAAAGATTGGAGATATGTCTGGGAAAACGACATGTTCTTCATTTGCATCTGGTGTGATAACATGATCATCTGCTTTATAATCTGGAAATATCAGAAGTCCATCTGAGCTCCAAGTACAGTCATCTGCCAAGTAAAACAATATATGCAAATTATTTTAGTTTGCAGAAATGTTGCCTTTTTATACAATTTATACTAACATTTGATTATTAAATGACCAAGACAACGATCATACTAGGAATCCTATATCCTCAAAATATCATTTGACAATGTTATGTCAACGGGTTACACTCATACATTACCTTAGATCTACCAACACCATAGTGCAGATCAGATTATAAAAAAAAAAATAAAAATTGCACTGTCTTTAAACCAAGTGTAGTGCTGGAGTATTTTTTTTTTTTTTTTTTATTAAATAAAAGAGGCAGTAGATATAAAGACGTAAAACTAGTTTTTATAGTCCTTTATAATAGGCAAAAAAATGGATGCAATTTATTAAGTTTTCTGCTGAGTTAGACCTGTCATGCACATGGATGTGGACCTACTGCACCACGGACTGGGCTTACCTTGGAGGGACATGACTAAGTGCATAACGGGTTTTCACCAGAGTCTTTGATGGGGAGATTGGCTGCTGGTAGCCTCCAGAGCAGTCCCCTGTACTATAGCAGCAAACCCCCAAGTGTAAGGGACATAGATACCAGAAGACTGGCAGGACAGTGACGGATCAGCAGGCAGGAGTTAGTGCAAGTGACTGACAGGCTGGGTTCAGAGAGTTCTCGCACAAACAGGATGGGTTCAGGAACTGGCAGGACAGGTTCAGATTCAGGTACTGGCAATGTAAAAGCTGGTGCAGAAACTACATACTAAAGTTGCTCTGGCACCTCCCAACAGGAGTGTTACTTAAATAGCCAGTGCCTCCCAAAGTACATGCGTTGCCCCTTTAAAAAGCAGGGAGTTCGCACACCCTACGCATAATGGCCAGGACACCTGCGCGATGTGTGGAAGCCCAGGAAGCTGGAAGCTGTGGTGGGAGCTGGGACAGCAGGAACACATGTGCGGCTGCGGTGACGAGTGCGTCTCTGCCAGGATGGAGAAGCGGAGCAGTGTAGGAACGCTGGTGTTACAGTATTGCCCCCTTACGCCCACTCTTCTCCAGGCCCCAAAAAAATCTCTTCAGCAGAAGTGGGGCATGAATATTCTCCCTGGACTCTCATGATCTTCCTTTGGGACCAAACTCCTATTAATCCAGGAAGGGCATCTTACCCTTCATCTTCTTCATGGCCAAGAATCCATTCACCTCAAAGGTATCTTCTGATCCAAAAGGAGCAGACACAGAACAAGGGTCCTTGACGAACTGACTGAGAATGACTGGTTTTAGAAGAGATACGTGAAAGGAGATGGGTACACGTAACAAGGTGGGAAGCTTCAACTTGTAGGACACAGCATTGATTTGCATGAGGACCTCAAAGGGACCACTAAAGCAAGGACTTAACTCATAAGATGGAATTTTCAGACAGATGTGCCTAGAGAAGAGCCACACCTGATTGTCTGGATGAAAAGATGGAGGAGCCATTCATCTCTTGGCAGCATGCCCTTTCATCAGGTAGGACTATTTCTCAAGAGTGGCTTGGTGTCTTCTCAGATATTGGAGAAATAGTTAGGGAGAGCATCGGCAGCAGGAATTCCAGAAGTGGTAGACACCAGGAAGGAAACAGGCTGTTGACCATAGACCAAAAAAATACAGGGACTTCCCAGAGGCCTCGCTTACATGATTATATGAGAATTCTGCACAAGCTAAAAGCTTGACCCAGTCGTCCTGATGCACATTTGGAAAATGCCGCAGAAAATTAGACAGGATATGATTGACCAGCTCCACCTGATCATTGTACTGAGGATGGTATGACGAAGGGAAATCTAAAGGGTGCTTTACACGCTGCGACATCGCTAATGCGGAGTCGTTGGGGTCACGGAATTTGTGACGCACATCCGGCTGCATTAGCGATGTTGCTGCGTGTGACACCGATGAGCGATTTTGCATCGTTGCAAAAACGTGCAAAATCGCTCATCGGTGACATGGGGGTCCATTCTCGATTATCGTTACTGCAGCAGTAACGATGTAGTTCGTCGCTCCTGCGGCAGCACACATCGCTATGTGTGACGCCGCAGGAACAAGGAACCTCTCCTTACCTGCCTCCCGGCCGCTATGCGGAAGGAAGGAGGTGGGCGGGATGTTCCGACCACTCATCTCCGCCCCTCCGCTTCTATTGGGCGGCCGCTCAGTGACGTCGCTGTGACGCCGCACGGACCGCCCCCTTAGAAAGGAGGCGGTTCGCCGGTCACAGCGACGTCGCCGGGCAGGTAAGTATGTGTGACGGGTCTGCGCGATGTTGTGCGGCACGGGCAGCGATTTGCCAGTGTCGCACAACAGATGGGGGCGGGTACCCACGCTAGCGATATCGGGACCGATATCGCAGCGTGTAAAGTAGCCTATAGAATATATTCAAGAACTTATAAGTAGCTCTCCAGATTCTGGATATGTACTATTGAATCCAATGTGAAGTGGGAACCCGTGGAGGTGGAAGATGTGCTGGATGAACTTCTTAGTAAGCCATGGAGTAGATGGAGATCAGGCAATAGGGTAAAGTGAGCAGTCTTCAAGAAGCAGTCCACCACCTCCCAGATGAGGGAGAATCCAGGGAGCTGAAGAAGGGGAAGTAGTAACAGATGTTCAGACAGAAGTTGCTTGGGAGTCTTGTTTCGTGCACACGAAGGATAGGCAGAAACAAATTCCACAATATATTTTCACAAGGTAGGCCACCAAAACTGTCGCAAGAAAAGTTGGGTGTTCTTTTTCTGCCCGGCATGGCCAGCCTACTTTGAAGAGTGAGCCCACAGCAGAACTTGCTTCCTATTCAGGACCGACACAAAAGTCTTCCTTGGAAGAATTGGAGCTATCTTCACTGGAGCCACGGTAATCATCTTGGAAGGTTCGATGATATGTCGAGGCTCCTCCTCTTGATTGGTGTGTAGGAAAGACCTAAAGAGCACATCCGCCTTGATGCTCTTGTCTGCAGGTGGTAAATGAAGAACAAACTCAAAGCAAGCAAACCATAGCAACCACCTAGCTGTGCGTGGATTTAGCCTCTGTGCAGACTGCAGGTAAGCCAATTTCTTATAGTTGGTGTAAATGACAACTGGATGGACTGCCCCTTCGAGTAGGTAATGCCACTCCTCCAAAGCCATCTAAAATTGCCAATAACTCATGGTTGCCAGTCGAGTAGTTGCGTTCAGGAGCAGAGAAGGCCTTGGAAACAAAACAGCAGGTTACCATTCGCCCGGAGGAAGACTTTTGCATAAGAACTGCCCCTGCCCCAGAGAACAAAGCATACATTTCCCGGAAGAATTGTTTGTTGATCTTATATCCATGCAGCACAGGAGCAGCAGTAAAAGCCTGATTTAGGAAGAGAAATGCATTCTTAGCCTCCGGAGTCCAAATGTTCGGATTAGCGCCCTGGCGGATCATCACTAAAGTCAGAGCAGTCAGAGTCGAAAAGTGAGGAATAAAATGACAGTAACAGTGTACAAACACTAAAAATCGCCTAACTGCCTTCACGCCAACAGGACGAGGTCATTTGGTAATAGAAGACACTTTTTCTGGATCCATTTTCAGTCCAGTGTCCGAGATGATGTATCCTAGGAAGGGAAGAGCAAAGTGTTCAAAGATGCATTTCTCAAACTTGGCATAAAGATAGTTCTTCCTAAGTCTTTGTAAGACCTGGAAACATTCCTCCTATGAGAAGGCAGATATCTGGAGACAAGACCAGGCTATCATCCAGAAAAACTATCACGGAAAAGTAGAGGAGATCCCTTAAGATGTCATTCACAAACTCCTGGAAGACAGCTGGGGCAGTACGAAGCCCTAATGTCATAACTCAGTACTCATAGTGACCATCCTGGGCATTGAAAATGGTCTTCCATTTGTTTCCTTGGCATATTCAGATTAGGTTGTACGCTTCTCTCTGATTGAGCTTCTAGAAGATCCTGGCACCTCTAAGATGATCAAACAATTCCGGAATTAGTGGCAACGGATATTTGTTTTTAATCATGATCTAGTTGAGATCACTTTAAATCAACATAAGGCCGGAGAGTTCCATCCTTTTTCTTAACAAAGAATCCAGCTCTTGCCAGTGAGGAAGACTTCTGGATGAATCCCCTTGACAAATTCTCTTGGATGTAATGGGACATGGTTTGGGTCTCCACCTGAAACAGAGGTTAGATACAGCGTCGAGGAGGTGAGGAACCCAGAAGCAAGTCAATGGGACACTCGTATGGCTTATGTGAAAGTAAGGTCTCTGCTTCCTTCTTTTTGAAGACCAGTAAGTGGGTGGCAGCCCGGCAGACTAGATGTCACCGGCGGAAGGTTTATTGGTATATCTAATTCCTGGTGTGCACATGTTTACAAATAGAGCTTTTTTTCCCTTTATGCATTTACTTGTCTGCATGATGTGGCACCCGTGATTGTTATTGATAGTATTTTGGTGCACCCTATTTCATATTCACGGCGGAAGTACCGGACGTATAGAATTGAGACACCTTTTGTGGCAAGACTGTCCGTAATGCAGCACCTCACCAGATCTCCAATCTAAGACAGTCTTATGTACAAGCCACAGCAGGCCCAAAAGAAGTGGATGTGACAGGCTAGGAAGCACATGAAAGGCAATGTTCTCTACATAGAAAACCACTAAGTAACTCCTCTAAGAAATTACTAGAATGCCACAATGTCATAAAACAAGAATTTTTATTAATACAATTTTTAAAAAATGACAATTTTACCTTTGGCACAGTAGGACAATGAAAGACAAAAATGAGTCCCTCCTAACAAGGGAGGGGTAGGTGCGGACACAGTGAGACCATCAGTATAGGTCAGATGTACCATCACCCATTCCCTGTAGACTGTGAGCCCTCGCAGGCAGGGTCCTCTCTCCTCCTATACCAGTCTGTTTTGTACTGTTAATGATTGTTGTACGTATACCCTCTTTCACTTGTTAAGCGCCATGGAATAAATGGCGCTATAATAATAAATATTAATAATGTTAAACAAAATAACCATATATATTTATATTTATATTGCCAACCATGTGGTCTATGGATCACCTTAAACAAACCTCATATAACCAAGGGGTATCCCTAAAATGCCCTCACACAGTATAATTACAAGTACCAAAGTATAGCAGAACATATGCTCAACCAATGTGAGTGCATTAGGGAGACTCCATGCTATCAATTAGTGAGTCAGAGGTTCGTCAGTAACTGAAGTTTGTAACATTCCCTTTTGTGACGAATTCTGCCACTTAGGTGTGAGTCAAGATGAGCCTGCGAGGGAGGGCACCGCCACTGTAATGAATCAAAAAGTGCATTACCCAAATGGCACCACAGCAGCGGTATCCAGCCTCACAACAAGCCCATCGACTCCACTGGTGGACAGAAACATTCATATATAGATCCATACCATAAAATCACATAGAAGGCAAGACCGAAACCAAGTATACAGACCTGACAGATGGAATAACGGCGTGCTCGCAACCACCACGCCTCGACGTGTTTCACTAACTGCTTCTTCGGGAGACCAGTAAGTGGGTGGCATCCCGGCAGACTAGATGTCACTGGCGGAAGGTTTATTGGTATATCTAATTCCTGGTGTGCACATGTTTACAAACAGAGCTTTTTTCCCTTTATGCATTTACTTGTCTGCATGATGTGGCACCCGTGATTGTTATTGATAGTATTTTGTTGCACCCCATTTCATATTCACGGCGGAAGTACCGGACGTATAGAACTGAGACACCTTTTGTGGCAAGACTGTCCGTAATGCAACACCTCACCGGATCTCCAATCTAAGAGAGTCTTATGTACAAGCCTCAGCAGGCCCAAAAGAAGTGGATGTGACAGGCTAGGAAGCACATGAAAGGCAATGTTCTCTACATGCAGTATCCCTACCTGAAGCTCCACCAACTCAGTAACAAAATTAATGATTTCGGATAGGGCCCTTCAAATTGACACACAAGACCATCAAGGGACTCTGGAGGAATCAGACAGGAATATAACACTGATCTACCACAGTCTGTTGTATCAAGTTTCCAGCCAATCCAGAATCCAGTTAAGCTGTCTCACTGAACCGGGTAACTCCACATGACATGGATACGGACAGAGTCAACAGTGAAGAGGAGTTGTTCTCGCCCAGAGAAGCATCTCCAACAGACCCTAGGCTTGGGAGTTTCTTGACTTCTCGAACCAAGAGTGGATAAGATGTTCCATGTTACTACAGTAGTAACACAGTTCCTTGGCATAACTGTGTTCCAGCCATTGCTCAGCCAGTTTGACACGGTCGACTTGCCTAAGTTCAGGAGTGACAGGCTAGGTAATGTGCAGCCTCTGGAAGGCAGGAGCCAGATGCATAGGTTTACTCTCATTTTCTCAGGGAAGTTAGGGTATCTAGGGTAGCAGGGATGTCTCTCCAAGCCAGTTCATCCTTAATCCTTCTGGACAGAGCCTCACAGAAAGCAGCTATCAGCTCCTCATTTTTCCATCCAAGTTTGGAAGACAGGGTGCGGAACCAGACTGCATACTGACCCATGGTAAGACTAACTTGTCGCAGCGCGACAAGAAAGAATGCTGCAGAGGTGATAAGACCCGGCTCATCGAAGACCTTGCAGAAAGCCCCTATTAAGGCCTGCAGATCCAGGGTTACAGGGTTTCCATTCTCCCATAAGAGGTTGAGCCATGTGAGGGGTCTCTCCTCTCAGATGGGGTATCAAAAATGCCACTTTGGTCAGATCACAGGTGAACTCGTAGGCCAGTAATTTAGTGCTACATGCACTGAAATGCCAGTTATGGCTTGACTTCAATGATCTTCTGTATAGCTTGCTTGTATTCCCAGTGGACATTCCTGATTTTGACCTCTGCATATGTTTTGACTAATTTCCTAATTTATGATTTTGTCCCTCCACCGACCTCTTGGTTCTAACTTTGCTATTTATCCATTCTATCTCTTAGCCTTTTTCACCGGCCAGCAGCTTAAACTGGCCCTGACCCAGGGGTCTTTGCGTAAATCCAAAGCACTGTACAGTGGGGCTACAGGGTGTAGGCCAAAGCAACCCCTAGGATCTGGTAAACAAAATGGCTTACACAAAGTCTGTCCATGGTTGTCATTTTAGCACTTCCAGGCAATCACTGACAGTCCCACATTACACAGGTGCCACAAATATGGAAGAGCATGATGTTGCTTGTGACATTGCACCTAATGAGAGTCAATGGAATCACACGGCAATCCATGACCTACCTCGAATTGAATGTCGCAAAATATATCAAAATTTGACAATTTTGTTCCCATAGTCTTCAATGGAACGGTGTTTCACACTCTACAAATTGGTCACTTTTTTTAAAACTTTTTTCGCAGTAGAAATATCACGGGTTACAACAGGTCAGCATCCCAGAAGGTGTGGCAGTATAAAAAAAACGCTTCTCCATAGAGAAGCGTTTTCTATTCACGAATTGCAGAATATGCATCCTCGCGGATTGAATAGAGAATACGAGTTGAATACATTTGTTTGAATTTTTTATTGAAAAATTCTTTCTAAATATTTTTTATATAGTTTTTCTTTCTTTCTCTTATAAACCTCACAGGAACCATGAATAGCATGAATAAGCCACTGATTCCACTTTCAAGCTCAGGAAGTCTCTCTGTTACCCCCGAAGAGGGGTCCCTAACCTGTGGCTCGAGAGCCACATGTGGCTTGCGGCTGGCTGCCAACTAGGTGCATAAGCACCAGGTCTAGCAAACTGGTATGAAGAGCAGGTTCCCAGATTGTGACTTTTGTAAGTAGCCCCACATAAAAGAGCAGATGTAAATGGTAGTAAGGTACAGTGTTTCCCGAAAATAAGTCCTACCCAGAAAAAAAGAGCTAGCAGGATTTTTTGTCTCCTTGTGTTGCTCTAAGCCTATAACGTTGGTGTCACACACAGCGACGGCGACAACAACGTCGCTGCTACGTCACCATTTTCTGTGACGTAACAGCGACGTCCCATCGCTGTCGCTGTGTGTGACATCCAGCAACGAGCTGGCACCTGCTGTGAGGTCGCCGCTAGTTGCTGAATGTCCTCCTTCATTTTTTCGTCGTCGCTCTCCCGCTGTGAAGCACACATCGCTGTGTGTGACAGCGAGAGAGAGACAAACTGAAGCGAGCAGGGAGCCGGCGTCTGGCAGCCTGTGGTAAGCTGTAACCACGGTAAACATCGGCTAACCAAGAAGCCCTTTCCATAGTTACCTGATATTTACATTAGTTACTAGCACCGCGCTCTCACGCTGCCAGTGCCGGCTCCCTGCTCACGTAGCTGGAGTACACATCGGGTAATTAACCCGATGTGTACTCCAGCTACGTGAGCAGGAAGCCGGCACTGGCAGCGTGAGAGCACACCGCATAGCGCTGGCTCCCTGCACACGTAGCCGGAGCCGGAGTACACATCGGGTAATTAACCCGATGTGTACCCTGGCTAGGAGAGCAGGGAGCCAGCGCTAAGCGTGTGCGCTGGTAACCAAGGTAAATATCGGGTAATGGTTACCCGATATTTACCTTAGTTGCTAAGTGCAGCATGGCTTCCACAGCGATGCGTGTCGTTATGATCGCTGCTGCGTCTGCTGTGTTTGACAGCTAAGCAGCGATCATAACAGCGACTTACTAGGTCGCTGTTGCGTCACAGAAAATGGTGACATAACAGCGACGTCGTTGTCGCTGTCGCTATGTGTGAACCCAGCTTTAGCCTCAGCTAATTAAGTGAATGAACATTCACCATCTTCCCAACCAGAATCCCGCCCACCGCTGTGAACCCTAAGATAACGCCCGAAAATAAGCCCTAGCGCATTTTTCAAAGCAAAAAAGAATGTAAGCCCCATCTTGATTTCGAGGAAACACGGTAGGAAACCCTATATCTTGATATGCTGTCTTGTTGTGAGTTCTGTGGAAAGCTTGGACTGTCTTTATACCATAAGTGGGGCTCTGGTTGTCCCTACTATTAACGACCCTTTCTCAGAGCTGAATGTGGCACTGAAGATCAGAAAGGTTGGGGACCTCTGCCCAGGAGTCTTCCACTGATTCTAATGCCGAAATAGACTTTAAAGAAGATTTTAATGTTAAGAAGAGAACAAATTCATCTTGTTAATTGGAAAAATTATTGTCCAATGGAAATATCCTGGGAATCTGTGACTTCTCTGCATTTAAGGGTCACTACTCACCTGCGAGGTTATCTGTAGGAATCTCCTCTTTCCACTGCACATCACCCCTCACATATGTCTCTGTAGTATTAATATGGGTCAGATCGTCACCCTGAAACAAATATTATAAAAGTCACAGACAGAGGGAGAAGTCACATCTATGATCAGCTCTAATCCTGCCATCTCCACCGTTCTCATTACACAAGTATAAAACATATAATACTGGAGGATAAAACAAGACTGAGCACAAGAACTTCACAGCCGTCTACATATCATAGGGAGATTTCATGGAACCTTCTCTCCATCTACCTGATGATCCTGAGGAACATCGGGATCTTCTTGTTTATAGTCCTGTGGGAGAAGAGGACGGGGACATCTCTCTGGTGGTGTCCTCTTACTGGATAGAACTGGAGGAGACACATACAGGGACTGAATTCATTCCTTACATACAGATAATTATAGGCCGTGTGTATTTAGTCCTGTCTATTACCTGGTGATGTGAGGGGCTGGGGAATCTCCATCATGACGTCCTTGTACAGATCTTTGTGTCCTTCTAAATACTCCCACTCCTCCATGGAGAAATAGACGGTGACGTCCTGACACCTTATAGGAACCTGACACATACAATAATACTGTCATCCCCCAATCCCTTCATAGCGTTACTGTATAATGTCCCAGCATTCACAGCAGTGTCACCTCTCCAGTCAGCAGCTCAATCATCTTGTAGGTGAGTTCTAGGATCTTCTGGTTATTGATGTCCTCATGTATCGGGGGGTGAGGTGGAGGCCCCGTGATTGGGCTCCGGGGTCTTCCCCATCCCTCAGACACAGGGTCCTGACAGCACTCACTAGAGGTCTTCTTCACTACTGTGTAATCCTGGTTATGGAGAGACACAGTAAGAAATCTCACTCCAGACATTTCCAGAGTCCTCACCTCTCCAGTTCTGTCCATCTGTTATTCCCATAGATAAGAATGATGTAATGTGACGTCATCAGAATCTCTCACCTCTCCAGTAAGCCGGAAGAGGATCTCTAGGGTGAGGTGTAATATCCTGTCCGCCATCTTGTCCCTGTCCATATCCATCCTTGACGAGTCAATCAGGAAAATTCCCTTACATAGACGATCTCTGTTGAGAGATCAGTCATGAAATTTTCCTTATAAAGAAGATATTCACTAATTGTATCTGATATTTTTAGGACCCTGAAAGGAGAGAAGATGAGCCAATGAAAAATCATAAAGAATCCTGTATAAACAGTACAAAGGATATTGAATGTTTCACATGACAGTCACGTCATATATATATATAGCTCAATGCTGTAAGAAATTATAGTACTGATGATGTAAGTACATACTGAATGAGGTCTCAGGAGTCTTAGTGCTGGAGATTAGGCTTCATTAGAATTGGACAGGTCCACAATACTAGCCAGCCTTACTTACGTCTTGGAAGATATTAGTAGATGTGACCTCGTGACCTGCTCAACTCCTGAGAAACACTAACTGTCTAAGGAATTCACCATCGTAGCCCTCTGCCACCCTGCAAATGCTACTTATTTTACCTATTAGGTTTTTACCCAACAAGTCATACCAACTGTCAACTACAGTGGTGTAGGGGTGAAGGTTCGGGCTTGTTTTGTAGAGCTTGCAATAATTGAGTCAACCATGAACTCCTTTCTGCCAAAGTGTGAAGCTATCTATCCGGAAGCTAAAGCTCGACCAAAACTGAGTGGTGCACCAGAAGTGTGAGTCTGAGCAACTCAATCTACTAGAATGTTTGAAAAATGATAAAAATCAAGGCTCCAATTTGCAACTGCAGCCCAAATGGAATGTTAGGCTTTATTTTATATGTCCTAATGCGTAAAACCATAGAATTTGAAGAGGATGTACTTAGTTTTTTAGATCACAGTGATGTAACTGTATATTACTGCGCTGAGGTAGTTCGCACATGTAATCTAATATTAATCAATGTCATCATCCAGGAACAGATTCTAAGCCTCTGTGATGAATGTAATTAATAGGGTTTCGCGTTGAGCAACTTAAAATACTATTGATTGACCACTGGGATCCCAAAGTAACAGTCGTGATCAAAGATAACTCCAATGTCAGCTGTTTAACCTTTAAAATGGTGAGACAGAGGGAGGAGCTGCCTTTGTCGCTCCATCAGGCAACACCAACACAATCGAGCAGCTAGCTGTGGCAGATGAGTCTAATGAAACTAGGCCAAACATTTTTGTAGTAAAAATATGATACATAAAGCAATAGACCAGACTCAGGATAGGAAAAAATTAATTTTTGGAGACATCCTGTGGTCTGACGAAATTAAAATTGAACTGTTTGGCCATAATGACAATCGTTATATTTGGATGAACAAGGGAATAGCTTTGAAATCTAAGAATGCCATCCCAACTGTGAAACACGGGGGCGGCAGCATCATGTTGTGGGGTTGTTTTGCTGCCGGAGGGACTGGTGCACTTCACAAAATAGATGACATCATGAGGAAAGAAGATTATGTGGCAATACTGAAAAAATATCTCTAGACATCAGCCAGGAACTTAAATCTTGGGTGGAAATGGGTCTTCCAAATGGACAATGACCCAAAGCATACTGCCAAACTGGTTACAAAGTGGCTTAAGGATAACAAAGTCAATGTTTTGGAGCGGCCATCACAAAGCCCTGATCTCAATCATATTGAAAATTTATGTACAAAGCAGAAAAGGCCGGTGCGAGCAGCGACCTACAAACATGGCTCAGTTACACCAGTTCTGTCAGGAGGAATGGGCCCAAATTCCTACCAACTATTGTGAGAAGCTTGTGGAAGAAGATCCAAAATGTTTGACCCAAGTCATACAGTGTAAGGGCAATGGAACCAAATACTGACATGGAGGGAAACTTTTGACTGCACAGAAAATAATAAAAATGCCTTAAAACATTCTCTCGCTCTCTCGTTATTCTGACATTTGGCAAATAGAAATAATTTTGGTTCCTAATTGACCTAAAACAGGAAAGGTTTATTCTGATTTCATGTCAGATAGTGAATAAAACCTGCAGATGTGTCTTTATAGAGAGTGGAGGGAAATTTCTGGTTTCAACTGTATATGCATGTCAAAAGTAGTGTCCCTGCCTTTGATGTGGGCTTGCATCATTTCCCCACACATGACAGTTGTTATAATCAGCCATTAGGTGTATCACGGGGTATGAGAAAGTGACTAGGAGTGAAGGCACCTAGACTGACCCTCAGACTACGGACCCTACGCTGTCCCCTTATTCCAGAGGTATGCCTAATGGTTTTGAGGTATGAACTGCCGGTGTAGCCCTGAATCCTTACAATCCCTGGTCTAAAACCCCCTCTTCCCCTCCTCAATGAAGGGCTAAAACAGGAAAAAAGACTCCTACAAACACTGAAAGTTCATATTCACTGCAAGCACACACAGGGGGAAAATAATGTACATGGAGGAAATAAGCAAACAAGGGAATTTGCACTGCACATCAAATAGAATTCAACAGATCAGCAATGGCTGGATCACCAAGCACAAAGACTGGTATCGCTGGAGCAAAGCTAGAGCTATAATTAGCATGGGAGCCCAGGTTCCACCATCTTTAAAAGGAGAATACAACTGTGGTAGGTAAACAGTAACCTATGACCCTTGCAGCACTTCACAAGCCAGCAGGAATTAACTCCTGCCATACTGATAACCAGTTAGCACAAAACTAGTCGACGCCCGAATCAGTGAGCACTAAAAGGCATCAGATGATGTCAGATTCTACAGTGTGAACAGAGTCTGAATTTGCCATGACACCTAATCAGTGGAGAGCAGAACAGCGCATGACAATGTGCCGCCCGCAGGTGTCAGCTAGTTAAATCCTGCTGTCAATCTCTGACAGCAGTATTGAACACGTGTCTGCAGGAGGGGGCAAGTCAGACCTCCTGCCCATCAGCATGCCAGGGCTGTGATCGATGGGTTGTCATGACAACTGGGATTGTGCTGATGACCCCCGTGCCTGTCATTATGATTCTCCTGTGAATGCCGGCATCCATAGGAGATCGTGATTTCTGCTATACATAGCAATGCTGCAGCACTGTTATGTATATCACAGGCAATCAGACAATCATAACTTCAAATCCCGTAAGAGTATACTATTAAATGGAATCTGTCAGCAGGTTTTTGATATGTAATCTGAAGACAGAATAATGTAGGGGTTAATATAGAGATTTCAGCCACCCATTTCTTATCACAAAGTGTGTTGTTGTTTACCTGCTATCTTTGCTTAAGCTCCATTAGTTTATCATGCTTGTACAGCACTTGTTCGGAAGCCCGTTGCTTTGATTACCAGCTTCTCACTGTCCATACACAGAGCCTGGTGTGGGCAGTGGCAGCTCTCTCAGCTCTGCTGCATTGCTAAATCTAAAAAATATGACTGTCAGAACAGCTGCACCCAGTAATCTGAGTGATACATTGTCGGATTCAGGATCTTTTTGCCTACATTATGCTGTTTTCAGATGAGGTAACAGAAATCTGCTGACAGATTCCCTTTAAATACAATAAAAATTTAAAAAGTAAAACTCCCAAACCACCGCTCCTATGTCCCATTAAAAAGAAAACAACAAATAATACACATATTTGGTATTACTGCATTCAGAAATAGCCAAATCGATCAAAATGAATTAATACAATCGTTAAACAGTGTAACAAGAAGAAAAAATAAAGGCAGAATTAATATTTTTTTTGACAACCACAACAATGTAATAAAATGAAATAAGAGGTGACCAAAACATTATATTTATCAAGGGGTATGATACAGTAACTAGGAGTAGGGGGGGGCCTAGACTGGCCTTAGACTAGGGACCATAAAATGTCCCTTATTTCAGAGGTATGCCTGATGGTGGTGAGGTCTGGACCGCGCATAATAGCCATATCTCCTGAGCAGTCCTGGTCTAACAATCCTTCTACCTCACCCCCTGGGAGGGCTGGGAACGGCATAATGAATCCCACAAATACTGACAGACAGGGGAAAACCATGCACACACAGGGGTAAAGGAAATACATGCTCAGGAAGAAATCAAGTAAAGGGAGCAAATAAGCAAACAACAGGGATAGTTCCACCCTACACCAATCGGCATACAACAGTTGACTAATAACTAGATCACCATGCATAAGACTGGTATCGCTGGAGCAAAGCTAAAGCTATAATCGGCATGGGCTTTTAAAAGGCCGAGTCGGCTGTGGTAGGTCATCAGTAACCTGTGACCGCAGCAGAAACTAACTCCTGCTTGATTAATCACCAGTGAGCACAAAATTGGTGGACGCCCGGCTCCGACTGAGTAACTCACAAGCACCAGGTGGCGTGTCAGACTCTGCAGTGTGAACAGGGTCAGAAGATGCCATGACAAATGAAGGGGAGGAAATAACAAAAACTTGCAAGGTCATGAAAGGATTAATTCTATGTCCCCCAAACTGTTTCTCTTCCAATGTCCGGCTTAGGCCCCTGATCACACTGATGGCCGAACCACACGACAAACTAGGAATTCCTCATAGATTGTCGCTTGTGAGCTGCTCGTAATGTCTGATATTGTCTGCACACGACCGCTCCAAACTGTAAAGTGCTACGGAATATGTCAGCGCTATAGAAATAACATTATTATTACTATTCTCCAAATATCAGCCCCTCACACATCTACATCACAGGAAACTACAGCAGATCTGTCCCATGGAAGCCGACACCAAAACATCACTCAAATAGTGTCACACCTGAAGGGGTTAATGGTAATGACCCCCAAATAACGGGACTCCCCAGTACCTCCACCGCTGCTCTGTGCTCACAGGACCTGTGATGATGTCACACAGAGGGGAGGAGTCAGGGTCACATGATCAGCTCCTCAGTGTATGCAGGGCTCTGCTATGCTGGGTGTCATGGTGCTGGATGGGGGGAAGTTTATGTGTGGGGTCAGGGGGGGTTTACAATGTGGATGTAGCAGAGCCGTGTGTGTACGAGGTATACGGAGCGGAGCCGTGTGTGTACGAGGTGTACGGAGCAGAGCCGTGTGTGTACGAGGTGTACGGAGCAGAGCCGTGTGTGTACGAGGTGTACGGAGCAGAGCCGTGTGTGTACGAGGTGTACGGAGCAGAGCGGTGTGTGTACGAGGTGTACGGAGCGGAGCCGTGTGTGTACGAGGTGTACGGAGCAGAGCCGTGTGTGTACGAGGTGTACGGAGCGGAGCCGTGTGTGTGTACTAGGTGTACGGAGCGGAGCCGTGTGTGTACGAGGTGTACAGAGCAGAGCCGTGTGTGTACGAGGTGTACGGAGCAGAGCCGTGTGTGTATGAGGTGTACGGAACAGAGCCGTGTGTGTATGAGGTGTACGGAACAGAGCCGTGTGTGTACGAGGTGTACTGAGCAGAGCCGTGTGTGTACGAGGTGTATGGAGCAGAGCCGTGTGTGTACGAGGTGTACGGAGCAGAGCCGTGTGTGTACGAGGTGTACGGAGCGGAGCCGTGTGTGTACGAGGTGTACGGAACAGAGCAGTGCGTGTATGAGGTGTACGGAACAGAGCCGTGTGTGTACGAGGTGTACTGAGCAGAGCAGTGTGTGTACGAGGTGTACGGAGCGGAGCCGTGTGTGTACGAGGTGTACGGAGTGTAGTCGTGTGTAACTACAGCGGTGCAGTTGTGAACCCTTTGGAATCTTCCATATTTCTGTATAACTTTGTCCTAAAACTATTTGCGATTTTTACGCGATGCTGATGTTGGATTAGCATATAATGAAATATCTTTATAAATACTTTTTCTAAAGCTCTCCTTATCTATGCTAGTGTATAAAGGGACGGTTAGGCAGGGATTAGCAATATGCACCCAGAACTGCTTGTGGTGCTGGGTGCATACAGGAACTGACAGGTTCCCTTTAAGCTTGGACTGATGAAGCTGTTTGTGAAAGCTCTACTAAAAGAAGGAGAGACTTTTAAGTACCTGTGTCCCAAGTTTCAAGGACTGTCTGAAGCACAACAGATAGAAGGCATTTTTGTGGGTCCGGATATTCAGAAGCTCAAGAAGGACGTGTTCGAAACAAAAATGAAAAGTGGTTCAGAAAAAGGCTTGGGATTCTTTAAAGAAGTCACAAAAAATTTTCTAGGCAACAACAAAAATCCAAAATGTAAGTCCACCGTGGAGAATATGCTGAAACGTTTCAAAGTCTTGGGTTGTCTAATGAAAATAAAGTTACATTATTTAGATTTGCATTTGGACTACCTCCTAAAACCATGGTGCTCTTAGTGAAGAGCTAGGAGAAAGATGTGTGGCACCCCGAGGTTCTGGTTGCCACAGGGTACTGTGCGCCAATTAAAATATGGTATCTATCTCAGGTAAGGAGGGGGTTAATCACCGGTGTTCCCCATTCACACACTACATACAGCTTAGGAGCCTTCACACAGTGATGTTTGGCTCAGGGTAGGCAGGGGGTGGTCATAACGGTCACGAGACTTCCCAGTCACTGAAGCCAGCCACCTGGGAGGGGCGGGTTCCACTTGGGGTAGATATAGGCGCAACACACTCACATCAGGGAAGACTCTTTCATACCAGTCAGGACCATAGTTCTGGCAAGACATCCCTGGACAACTTGGAGTTTACTGGGCCTGGGGCTCTTGGAGCGGGAGCTCAGCCAGGGTACCTAACTGCTGAGGGGGGACACCCTAGAAACAGGACATTCTCTCTCCGTAACTTTCTTCAAACACCGGTGTAGGCTCCTTACCTGCCTGGGATCAACCAGAGCCCTTAACGGCGGTGACCAGTGTGACTGGGCTGGCAGCTGAAGTTGTGAGTAAACGACACCCTGAACCCGCAGAGACTGTGTTGGCTTGTCCTTACCGGCGCCGCCGTACAGCGCTTCGGCGCCAATGGCCGTAAAATCCCTCTTTATCCACCCGGGGCCCACTCCGCCTGTGGGAAGTGACACTATCCTGGCTGCCATAACACCTGCCCCGGCGAGGAATTCTGCAGTGGTGACTACTCCTGGCCGCATACCACAGGTGGCATCACGACAAACTCTCCCAAATACCCAGCTTCCCCTACCATTTACTGTACGCTTCGAGGCGACGGAACCAAGCAAGGCCACCCCGTAACAACGGCTGACCCAATCCAAAATGGCCCGGCGACAAGTAGGTTAACCACATGGGTCGCTACAGAGGTCTTCAGGATATCACGGAGAAGGAAGATTGAGAGCAAGGTAGATGGCATGTGAACATGATGGGGGACTGATGGATGCTTCACAAAGAAGATCCACAGCCGTCTATAAGAGAAGAGGGATGAACAGAAAAGGAACAGACGCAAGAATTAATTTCCAATAAAGTTACAGAATGAATGGTCGATAAATTTTCATATATTATATTGAGTGCAATTTTGGTTACAGTAAAGATCTTTTCTGTGCATCTCGCTTGTTCATAATTTTACGAGCATTGTGTGCAAAATCCAAATGTGATGGTTAAAAATAGAAGTTTGTTTTTAATCAGGTTACAAGAAAACATTTGATTTGATTTGAAACAATTTTCATAAACCCAAATTTTTCATACCTGTGTTGTTGACAGGAGGATATTGTAACCCAATGCACAGCGCTGGTAAAAGAGCTCAATCTACAACTAAAATCTCTATAGCCAAGTGCACAGTGATGCGGCCACACTATAGACCAGTCATGGCGAACCTTCACAGGCCGAGTGCCCAAACTGTAGCCCTAAACTCAATTTATTTTCCCGAAGTGCCTACCAATCCTATTACGTAAATAATTGATTTTAAACTTACCTTTGCAGTTTTCTCTTCTCCTCAGCAGGGGGCATCACACTCATGCATGCTTACCACACATTGAAGCTGAGCCCCTGCCCTTTCCAGACACAGTAGTTGGATTGATCTTTCTGGAAAAGAATTGCAGCATATGAGAGAGATTTTAGCATGAAATGCAATCAGATGTCACCCTGTAATCCACATGTACATTTCAAAGTCTGAATATCTTGAAATCCCATAAAGACATACGAGTTGCTACCCTCCCCATCATTGTGTAGTTATGCCGCCCTTCCTGGGCCACTTCCTGGTAAACATGTCCCCCATCCTGATATATATTTCCCACATTCTGGTATATTTGTCTCCATCATGGCCCCA
Source organism: Anomaloglossus baeobatrachus (assembly GCF_048569485.1). Classification (NCBI taxonomy): domain Eukaryota; kingdom Metazoa; phylum Chordata; class Amphibia; order Anura; family Aromobatidae; genus Anomaloglossus; species Anomaloglossus baeobatrachus. The sequence goes on along the minus strand of NC_134357.1, from coordinate 568,241,789 downwards.
TCCTCGTAAATGTACCCCATCTCAGCATATTCCCAATCCTTGTAAATATTCCTCATCCTGGTAAATGTTCCCCCATCCTGGCATGCATGTTTCCCCCATCCTGGGATGCATGTTTCACCCATCCTGGCATGCATGTTTCCCAATCCTGGCATGTATATTTTCCCCATCCTGGCATGCATGTTTCCCCCATCCTGGGATGCATGTTTCCCCCATCCTGGCATGCATGTTTCCCAATCCTGGCATGTATATTTTCCCCATCCTGGCATGCATGTTTCCCCCATCCTGGCATGCATGTTTCCCCCATCCTGGCATGCATGTTTCCCCCATCCTGGCATGCATGTTTCCCCCATCCTGGCATGCATGTTTTTCCCCATCCTGGCACGCATGTTTCCCTCATCCTGGCATGCATGTTTCCCCATGCTGGCATGTTTGTTTCCTCGACCCTGGCATGCATGTTTCTTCATGGTGGCGCTGCCCCCCCCCCCCACCTTGGCACAGCCGCACACAAGTAAAAAAAAAAAAAGACACACAACAACTCACCTTCCAGCACCCTCTCCACCGCTGCGCACCGCTGGGTCCTCAGTTCCCGCGTGGCCAGCAGACATTATTTCGCTGGCGCCGCTTACTGATGCTCATCCGTCTCCTAGGCAACAGACCTGCAGCCTAGGAGAGGAGGAGTGTCAGAGTGAGGAGAAATGTCTCCTCCGCTCCAACACAACTTTGAACTGCCGGCGCGACCGCACCAGCAGTTCAAAGTGACAGGATGAGGCAACAGCACGTTTGCCGGCAGAAAGGGCTCTGCGTGCCCCGGCTGGCACACGTGCCATAGGTTCGCCATCACTGCTATAGACGATGAGGGTCGGAAACCAACCGCAGTCTCATGTGGCCTGGGGCTGCCACATTTGTAGTAGTGTCATTCTCTGACAATTACCAACACAAAAAGGCAGACCCACAGCTCAGTTAACAAAGTTTTAAAAAAAAACAGTATTTAATTTTATAAATGTATTAACATTTTAAATAAACTAATTCCAAATAATTAAAAAGAAACTTGTGATACATTACCTTTAACTGTTTCCCATGCACCCAATAATTGTTATGGACAGTATTCAGTGTTATATGAATATATCCAAAACAACAGGACTCAAAATGGCGCTTGGATTTGTGTACCGCACCCATTGTCTGGTCTGTGCTCAGATTTGGGACTTTTTCATCATGAGACTTTTTGTAATGCATGCTGAGTTAGCTTAATATAAAATGATGAAATACATATATATCTCAGAATAAACTCTTTTTGCTGCTTGAGCAATAGAAGAAATGTACGTATTCTTGGATTCTATCCAAATGGTTTCTTATATTATCCTGTACTTCCTTAAAATAAACCAGTCATCTTTCTACTCAGTTCAGTGGTTCATCTCTGGTCTCTGTAGTTCATTTGACTCATGATTTGGAATGCAGACTGTTTAAGACGTAGATGCATACTTGAATTGCATTACCCCAATTTCCCCCTTATCAAATAAACCTACTAAACTATATATTGTACATTAATAATTTTTAGAAATAGGCATGACATCACAATGCCATAGATTCAAGGAGAGGGATGCTGATTCTATATACAAGATGGACATAAAATAATCTAAGGTGTTTGGAGCTGTCTGCAGACTGACCCAGTGGACAGAATTGTCTGAAAAATGGCATGTATGCTATTCAAGGCATGGAGAAACGGAAGTCATCTTAATTTTTTTTTATACAAAAACTCCCCACCAGGTGAAAACGTGGTGCTGTAAAACATGTTGGTTAGACACGACTTATCTTTCATGAATCCATGCTGGTTGTCAGTTATTATATTACTCTCTGTAATATATTCTTGCATGTCATCTCTTAAAATGCCCTCAAAAACCTTGCACACCACTGATGTCAGGCTTAGTGGACGGTAGTTACCTGATTCCACCCTCTTAGGCCCGTTTCACACGTCAGTGAAAAACACTGACGTTTTTCACTGGCGTGTAAAACACGCACATGTCCCTCCGTGTGCCGTGAATCACGGCACACGTGGGTTGTCTAAGTGTAATCCGGGCTCCGTTCTCCGTGGCCCGTGATTGCACTTAGAGATTAACTCACCTGTGAGCGCTCCCGCTCTCCATGGTCCTGATCGCTCCCGCGGTGCAGCATCCGGCCGGCGGTGACCCCCGCAGCAGCTGCTTCCGGGTCGGCTGTGTCGTGCATCATTAATATGCGCGACAGTAATCAGCCGGCTCAGAAGCAGCAGGGAGAACAGGCTGCAGAGAGCGCGGCTGCAGCCGGGTGAGTTAAAATGTTTTTTATTTTAGAAGCACGTCTTTTTCTGGCACGTGTTTCACGGACCACACCACTGCGTGGTCCGTGGGACATCAGTGATGCCAGAAAAAATGGACATGTCTCCGTGCGGCAATCACGCACACGCGGGTACGCCGCACGGAGACACGTACAGTGAAAAATCACTGACGTGTGAGCAGACCCATTCATTAGAATGGGTCTGCGTATGTCAGTGATTCTGGTACGTTTAAAAAAAAAGCACAAACGTACCAGAATCACTGACTTGTGAAAGGGGCCTTACCCTTCTTAAATATCAGTACCACGCCAGCAATCCACCAATCCTGAGGAACCAACCATGTTACAAGCGAGTCTGAGAAGATTAAATACAGCGGTCTGTCAATTACTGTACTGACCTAACTTCCGGCAAAATCTGTGGATGAATACCATCTGGTCCGGATTATTTGTCAATGTTTAATTTACTCAGACGCAGGCGTACTTCTTCTTGTGTTAAATTAGTTATAATCAGGGGGTACTTTGATTTTTGCTTCATTGAATGATCCCTGGAATAGTCAGTTCCTTGGTGAACATGGATGAAAGTGCCTGTTTAATATCTCAGCCTTTTCTATATACTCCATAATTATCTTGTTATAATCTTTTATGGGACCGATACCATCCTTTTTTTTCCTTTTAGCAATGATGTATTTATAAAAATATTTGGGGTTTATTTTAATGACTTTGGCAATTTTTGCTTCAGTACCCAATTTTGTTAGTTTGATTTCTATTTTTGCATTTGCTATTAAGATCTTCATACTCCTGAAATGCTATTTCTGTATTCTCAAACTTCAAGATTTTGAACACCCTTTTTTTTTTGTTTTATTATACTTTGTACGGTCTTATTTATCCATAGTGGCTTCTTTTTATTCCTGGACATTTTATTACCGGCGGGTATAGGTTTTTTACAGGACTCTAGTAGTATATCCTTAACCTTCCCCATTTATGTTCGGTATCCCCAGTTACCATGACATTGTCCCAATCTACACATTTAAGCTCTTCCCTTAAGTTGTTGAAATCAACTTTCCTAAAATCCCAGGTTTTAGCATTTCCCCTTTCAAATGTTCTATTCAATATAACATTGAAACTTACCGTATTATGATCGCTGGTGCCACCGGACATGTAGATCTGAAATTACAGGTGCATCTCAATAAATTAGAATATCATCAAAAAGTTAATTTATTTCAGCAATTCAATACAATAAGAGAAACTCATATTATACTGTACTGAATTTACTGTACTCAATAGAGTCATTACACACTGAGGGATCTATTTCAAATGTTTATTTCTGTTAATGTTGATGATTGTGGCTTACAGCCAATGAAAACCTAAAAGCCATTATCTCAGAAAATTAGAATATTATATAAGACCAACTGAAAAAATGATTTTAAACTAAGAAATGTTGGCCAATAAAATGTCTGTACAGTAAATGCACTCAATACTTGTTCGGGGCTCCTTTTAAGTGAATTACTGCATCAATGCAGCGTGGCAAGGAGGCGATCAGCCTGTGGCACTGCTGAGGTGTTATGGAAGCCAGATTGCTTTGATAGCAGCCTTCAGCTCATCTACATTGTTGGGTCTGGTCTCTCTCATCTTCTCTTGACAATACCCCATAGATTCTCTATGGGGTATAGGTCAGGCGAGTTTGCTGGCCAATCAAACACTGATACTGTAGTTATTAAACCAGGTATTGGTACTTTTGGCAGTGTGGACAGGGGCCAAGTCCTGCTGGAAAATGAAATTTCCATCTCCGAAAAGCTTGTCAGCAGAGGGAAGCATGAAGTGCTCTAAAATTTCCTGGTAGACGGCTGCGCTGACTTTGGTCTTGATAAAACACAGTGGACCTACACCGGCAGATAACATGACTCTCCAAACTATCACTAATTGTGGAAACTTCACACTAGACCTCAAGCAGCTTGGATTGTGGCCTCCACCCTTCCTCCAGACTCTGGGACCTTAATTTCCAAATGAAATGCAAAATTTACTTGCATCTGAAAACAACACCTTGGACCACAGAGTAACAGTCCAGTTCTTTTTCTCCTTGGCCCAGGTAAGACGCTTCTGGCATTGTCTATTGGTCATGAGTGGCTTGACACAAGGAATGCGACAGTTGTAGCCCATGTCCTGGATACGTCTGTGTGTGGTGGCTCTTGAAGCAGTGACTCTAGCAGCAGTCCACTCCTTGTGAATCTCCGCCAAATGTTTGAATGGTCTTTTCTTAACAATCCCCTGTGCTGGGTCATATCGCACCCGCAAATCTAAGAAGACAAAAGCTCCTACTTAAAGAGTACACTAAAGTAGTGAATAATGAAAAACTTCCAATACACCAAAATATCAGAGATGTTACAATACAACGAATGAAATCAAGACACCCACCCATCCGAACTGCAATCACCTTGCATGAACAAAACTTCAATTTAGAGGAGAAATGGCGAGAACTTTGGATCAATGTAGTAGAATGTGATCCCCAAATGTTCCCTAATTTACAAAACCCTCCACCAGGCTTCAATCTACCAAGGAAAACATGGGTTACTCTAAATCGTATCAGAACAAACTTTGGCGCCTGTGCAGATTTTATGTATAAGTGGGGAAAATATGATTCTCCGACCTGTGACTGTGGAGCAGATCGTCAAACTATCCAGCACATTGTTGAGGAGTGCCCCCTGAGATCCTACCATGGTGACAAGAAGGATTTCTATATTGTAAATGATAACGCTATTGCATATATAGAAAATCTTGATATTCAAATTTGATTTTTATCCTTTTGATATTTTTCAATCACTGTCTATTGTCTGGTGTTTATTTTTTATATGATGGTAAGATATACGTTCATACGATTAAATAAATCTTAACAATCCTATGAAGGCTGTGGTTATCCCAGTTGCTTTTGAACCTTTTTCTACCACACTTTTTCCTTCTACTTAACATTCCATTAATATGCTTGGATACAGTACTCTTTTGTGGCTTACCCTCCTTGTGGAGTGTATCAATGACTGCCTTCTGGACATCTGTCAAGCAGGCAGTTTCCCTATCATTGTGTAGCCTACTGAACAAGACTAAGGGACCATTTTAAATGCTTAGGAAGCCTTTGCAGGTGTTTTGTGGTAATTATTCTGATTTTCTGAGATAATGACTTTTGGGTTTTCATTGGCTGTAAGCCATAATCATCAACATTAACAGAAATAAACACTTGGAATAGATCCCTCTGTGTGTAATGACTCTATATAATACATGTGTTTCCCTTTTTGTATTTAATTACTGAAATAAATTAACTTTTTGATGATACTGTAATTTGAGATGCAACTGTACTTTTGGTCTATTTGACAGGACGATATCCAGCAAATTATCTCCCCTCGTCAGTTCATCTACCATCTGAGAAATGTAATTGTCTTGAATTGTAGATAAGAACTTGCAGCTTTTAGCACAACCCAAAAATTGTGTTCCACTGAATGTCTAGATAATTGAAATCCCCTATATTAAGGACCCGATTATTATTATTTGCTGCCTTTTCAATTTGTTGCAGATTTTCATCCCATGAACTACCTTTAGCAGCTTTCCACTATTCCCCTCCCCATCTAGAATTATACATCTAGAATTTTCCTCTTCCAATGTTTGCACCTCTTGCCTGAAATGACAAACCTTTCTGAGGTGTTCAGACCTCCAAGTAACACTTGTGTGTGACTCGCGTGAGGATCACACCACATCTCAATGCTCAGACCGGCGCCGGCTCTCCTGACAGGAACGTATCAGCTGCATAGAAATGCATGAAGCTGACATGCTCCTGTCAGGAAAGCTGGTCGCCAGTCCGGGCAGTGCGAAGCAAGCCTCGCACATGTCACACGCAAGAGTGTGTCCAGCTTAACAGTTACTCCTCGAATATGGCTGTTAGGTCTTCTTGGTGATGAATGGTGGCTATATTTCTACGCATATATTGCTATGTGAAACTTTTTTCGAGTATGGACGGATGGATAGGTAGGAGACTTCCTAGCCTGGTTCATTGGTGTAATATGTGTAATATGATTAATACAATTATGACATAAACCTATGATATCAAAAACATAAATGTGTAAGAGGCCCCGCATACAGCCAAATCAGATCTCATGCTTTGCAGTGAGGAGGGGAAACACCCTGAAACATGTCTCCGCAACCTAAGATTCAGGTTTGGCCTTTATCCTAAGTCATGTGGTAAGGCTCATTAAAAGGGTCAATATTGACTTTTAGGATTGCTAATTCCAATAGGTGGCACTAGAGTTAAGTCATCTTCCTCGCTGAAAAGACAATTCAATTTGCAGATTTAATTTTCCAGAGAAGCATTGCATGTCCTATAAGTCTCTTTACCCTGGCATGGCACTCTTCACAAGGAGAAACGTTACCCCTTAAAAAATGTGACATTCATAGCATTATTTCTCATTTCACTAGTTCTATACAAAATGCCTACCAGCTCTCCCAAAATAAGGCAATATCTTAACATCTAAACAAAGAAATATGGATCCAAATAGAGAGACTTTATTATTAAAAGCTAACATTTATTAATTTTTGGTTACAAATTCCACAGAGGTTTACGATGGTTCTCTCTTCTACCTGATCATGTGTGGTGAGCTGGTCTCTTGTAATCATTGAGACATCCTAATTATTTGATGACCATTCCATTTAAGAGGATGTAATTTCACTGTAAAAATGTTTCCAAATTCTCAACATAAAGAAGTGTTTTCCCCTCTGTGAGTTATCAGATGCTTAGAAAGAGTTGATTTATAGGAATAATGTATCCCACATTCTGGACAGGAAAATGGCCTCTCCCCTGTGTGAGTTCTCCGATGTTTAGTAAGAGCTGATTTTTCTATAAAACGCCTACCACAGTCTAAACATGAAAATGGCTTCTCCCCGGTGTGAATTTTCTTATGTTTAACAAGATCCGGTTTCCAAGTAAAACATTTCCCACATTGTGGACATGAAAATGGTTTCTCCCCAGTGTGAGCTTTCTGATGTCTAACAACATCTGCTTTAATTGTAAAACATTTACCACATTCTGAACATGAATATGGCTTCTCCCCTGTGTGAATTCCTTGATGTCTAACAAGAGATAGTTTTCTTGTAAAACATTTTCCACATTCTAAGCATGAAAATGACTTTTTCCCTGTGTGATTCTGATGTCTAACAAGATCTGATTTAATTGTAAAACATTTCCCACATTCTGAACATGAATATGGCTTCTCACCTGTGTGACGTCCCTGATGTCTAACAAGAGATAGTTTTCTTGTAAAACATTTTCCACATTCTAAGCATGAAAATGACCTTTTCCTTGTGTGAGCACTTTGCTGTTCAAAATCCAATTTGTTGTTATTTTGATTAACAGTCTGAAGTGAAGAAGAAGAAATATCAGATGCTAGATCTTTGCTATTAAAGGATGGAGATATGTTTGGGATAACGGCATGTTCTTCATATGTATCTGGTGTAATAAACCGATCATCTGCTTTATAATTTGAAAATATCAGAAGTACATCTGAGCTCCTGGTGCAGTTATCTGCCAAGAAAAAAAATACAAGTATCTATTTTTTTCTTGCAAAAATTTCTAGACAATTTATAGTAAAATTCAATTATCAACTGACCAAGACAGCAGTGCCACCAGGAGTCCTTAATCAAGGGATTAAAAGTTTATAATGTTACATCAACAGATTACAGTCATACACTCCCTTACAGCACTTACTCTAACTATAGCACAGAGTAGGAAAAAGAAGCAGTATAGTCATATAAGAAAATACAATGGTTTTGTAGCAAATGTAGGGCTGGAGTACTACATTCAATTTTATATATCGATTGTAACCTGGTGTAGATTTGTTGAGAACTTGGTGAGGTTTTTACTTTGGTATTTGTAAGCCAACACCAGGAGTTGAACAGGGAGAGGAAAAGTATAATAGTAACATGTACATCACTGTCATGCAATGTTCAGCTCCGCACACACCTGCTGGCATTGTGGCATCAGACTCTGTTCACACTACAGAGTCTGACAAGCATCCTGAGGATTTTTCAGCCAGAGTCGGGGGCGTCTGCTGGTTCAGGTTCACTGGGCTTTAGCTCTGCAGGAGTTAGGTCCTACTCAGCAGTCTGCAGGAATTAAGTGCTCAGGTTGCTGATGCCAAGTGCAGCTCTCACTTCCATATTTGAGGCACTGCCTCCTTCCTGGAGGTGCTGATGATAGCTTCAGTTTTTACTCCAGCGATCCCGGTCCTTTTTGTGTGTATAGTGATCCGTGCTGTGCTTCTGAGTGGTGGATTATGGTGGATTTTATGATGAAGGGTTGTATTGGTGGATTTCCTGATGAAGAAGTGGGGAGACACTTTGAAACGCGTAGAATAAAACCACTTCCATTTGATCTTCTTTGGATTTATGTCATATCTTCGGCAGCACGGTGATAGTTCTACATTTCCTTTGTTCTTGATTTGCTTCTGAGTGGTGTGAGCATCCCCTTGTTGTGTGTTACTTCTGCCCCGTTTTCATTACTCCCTAGTGCACATATAGTCTCTCCTGTGTGTTTTGAGTACTGTGTATGCGAGTTTTAGTTCTCCCTTGTCCATGTTGTCTTGTGAGATTTTTGTCTTTGTGTTTTCCGGTGTGGGTGGTACAGGGGGAGTAAGATCAGGGTTTGGACAGGAGTTAGGGTCACACTGAGGGCTCAAACCTGGTTACTATCAAACCTATCTTCAAGATAAAGAATAACGCAAGGTCACATTCTTAGGGCCAGCCTAGGGGACCCTGTCTCCATTTACCCCGTAACAATTTTTTACCCACTTCTGATTTTGGCATACAAATACTAAACGTAAAAGACACACCAAATACTTCAAGTGTGCAAGTGGTCTCATGGTGTAATTTGTAATGCCATGTGTAGCCAGGCCCACTTCCGCTAAACTGCAACAACTGAAGTAGTTGAATATTAAATCATACCTATTACTTGCACCATAACTTACTGACAATACTGCAGTAATAAATTTGACCCTTTGGCTTTTATCACAAATATTGGAACACTAGGAGCGGTAAAAAAAATGGTTCAGTCTATGGTTCTTGGATTAATCACAGAGTTTAAAACTACATATAATGTATTTTCATTACAGAAAAGTTTGGCTACCTTTATCAAGATACATTTATTTTCTTGCCCAAAATAGCTTACAGAAAATCTCATATGAAGCAATAATATACACAACTAATGTAAATCTGGTCATCTAGGAGAAAAAAAACATTACACTTACAATACCTTTATATGCCGTCAAGTAAATCCATGACTACTTTGTAAGGTACTTATGTTAGCACCATCATGAGTTTTAATTTAACATCAGAGTCCGTGGGTGGGATGATCAGTCTATTCTGTGTTAAAATTACTAATTTGTCAAACTTTGTAAGATATAAATTTAGATTACCTGGCTTTATGAATTGATCATGAGTGCTGGTCCTTGGCTCTGATCTGGCATATGACCCCAAGTATCTTGCCTGACCTGCTGCAAAATATTGTGACTCTGATGAAAAAAGTTTAAAGGCTCATGGAGACGTCCGTGAAAGCAGTCAGAGTAGTGACCACAGTGTGTGGACTGGCCACAGGTCACATGACTTATGCATGACAGCCTCATAGAATTACATGAAGCTGTCACACTCAGATCACATATTATTGTCCGAGGTGGGAGCACCATACAATAATGATGGGTGTAAGGCTGAGGCCACACGGGGATTACTGCGAGTCCTCGTATGACACTCGGCTTACACTCGCAGCATAGCAGGAGCCGAGTGTCATGCGAGTGTCATGCGACAGTCGTCCAATCAAACCACAGTTGCGCTGTTGGGGCAGTGCTGAGAAGGGGAGGGCCAGCGCTGCGCAGGAGAGGGAGGGATTTATCTCCCTATCTCCTCCGTTGCCGGCTGATGCGAGAATCGACATGAATGGGTGCGAGTGGAACAAAATCTCATTCCAACCGCAGCATGCTGAATAGGGCTGAGAAAATAATCGCTCATGGGAGCGGCTCCATAGAGTAATATTGGTCTGAGTGGAATGCGATTTTTTTTATCGCATTCCACTTGCACCGTTTTTCTCACCATGTGTCCTAGGCCTTAGAAAGCAGGCGGTAAGGTCCTGGATGGCAAATATGGGTCACTGAAGTGGCTGGCCACAGTGATGTAAGTCCCTAGGGAAAGTACACCATAGGTTACTGAGATAGTTTTATTTTGAACGTTTTTGGGGTCTGGTATTTAGGAGTGACCAAAAGAGCCTGGGTGGGAAAAGTCACTCCCATACTACAGTCCGAGTCTTACAGGACTAATAACAGATAGCTGGGTAAAGCTCAGCAGATGGTGTTGTGTTGGGACACGAGAAAGACAGAGCTGGTGGATTTTCTGCATTGCAGCCTGAGAGGTTCCTGTAATATGAAGTTGGTGAAAACATTTGATTTGCTTTACGAGAGAGAAAAAGAAAGCGCACGAGAGAGAGAGAGACAACTGTTTTGTTATTCACTGGTGCCGAAGAACATTGGTTTCGCTTTGGAGCTGTAAATTTACGAAGGAGAATACCCTTTATTCTGTTTTGATATAAATCCCTGTACAAATGTAAGTGGCTACCAGAGAGCTGAAACCCTTGCACAAGGATCTCTCCTCATATACAGCACTAACTATACAAAATAAATACCTTGAGTGTTTATCAGACTATTTAATAAAGAAGATTCCTGTCCACTCTGTACCAAGGTTGGTCAGTCAGAGTTTTGTGTGGACAATGTCCCACAAAGAATTTATTCTATGGATCATTGCATATTGGCTCTATCTTGCACACTTGCCTATGGGACAAGGACAGTGTATGCAGTGAGTTATCCATCTTAAATCATTTAGTGGAGATATGGCCTCTTGCCAAAACCCCAAAAGATGAGATAATGGAAACTATTTATTGATTTTGGTTCAGAAGAAAACTGTCGTCTTCCTTTATTTTAATCTGAATTTCCAGATAATGCTTTGAGTTTCCAAGATCTTTGGCTTTGTAGTATTCCGGTTTCATTACGCTCTTTCAAATTAGGAGAGCATCCATGTAAAATAGGACCAATATTCATCTGTTGGTAAGTCTCTGTGTACAGATAGGAGCCTAACTTGTTACAAAACTCATCATTTGTAGAGAATTCAATTTCTTGGTTGTTCCATGCTCTAGCTTTGTGACAGAATATACTTATTACTGTTGATAAAACTTAATTTTTATTAATATACATTAAAAAATTTTAAACGCAAACAAAAAACACCAAAAACCAAAAAATTTCACACAGTGAAAAGTTACCGGAGTATCGTTTTTTTTTTTTTTATCAAATTAGTTGAGGCATTCAAGAAATAGGGAGTATACGACGTTCTTCGACAGATGTCTCGAGCCGTCAATACAGAAGAAGGGCACACGGGGAGGAGTTAGTTAACCTTTCCTTATTCTCACCCTATCAGGGTATATTCCTGCCTACCAATGGAGCACATCCTTAGTTAATCGATGCCCCCATTGCTAGGTGACTCTCCCTTTTCCTTTTCCTATCTCTCCCTCTTCAATTATATTTCAAAGACCTCCCAAAATAACCTTTACAGCAGCAACGAAATTCACCTAATGTATCCAGACACCCAAATTTAGATGTACATATGAGGAAAAACAGGATTGTACAACATAACTAGGAGTATTTGTATCTCCAAAATGTATTAATAAATTGTGAGAGATTCACTAAATTGTCCCTCAATCTACTTTTTCCTGCCTAGCAATGGAGTGCATCCTTATTTTTTAGATGCCCCCATTCCTCGGCGGCTTCCCCCTAATATGCCCTAGATTCCATACTTACAGTCACAGGGCATCGGTCACAAGGACATTTTAATAGATAAGAGCAATGGGGTTTAGCAATAAATTAACACTTATCTGACATTTCTTGTTATGGGGTGCCTAGATACATCCAAAATAAATGGTTCTCAGGATCTCGACACATTTCACTCCATTTTGATGTTGGACGGAGTTCATCAGGAGATTTTTTTCTTTATTCATAATGGCACAATAGCCTCCTTAGATGTTGTAGCCTCCAGGGATCAGAGTGGTATGATCATGTATCTAGGCACCCCATAACAAGGATTGTCAGATAAGTCAGAAAAAATAAGGATATACTCCCTATTTTTTGAATGCCTCAACTAATTTGATAAAAAAAAACAAACGATACTCCGGTAACTTTTCACTCTGTGAATTTTTTTTTTGTTTTTTGGTGTTTTTTGTTTGAGTTTAAAATCTTTTAATGTATATTAATAAAAATTAAGTTTTATCAACAGTAATAAGTATATTCTGTCACAACGCTGAGTTTCATATACTTACCTAAAAATTTCCTTCTGAAATGTTCCATGCTCTAGCTTCAGACCACTGACATTTTTTACGAAGGTTGGACACTCAGGCATCAATTCATCAAGACTGACGTTGATCACACCGATCTTGATAAGGGGGCAAACTTTAGTCAATGGTGTCTGACTCGTTAAGAGAGTCAGACCCAGCTGAAAAAGTGGCATGTTCCTCACCACAAATCTCACTCCATTCAGAGACTTGACTAAGATTTCTAGAGTATGGAACGCAACAGCTGTTATGAATTAAGTGAAATGAAGCGTCATGCCTCCGCTCTGCCTTAGCTTGACTCATTTTCACGGAAGAGAGGAGTTGGCATGAAAAGGCCAAAAATCACAACAGTTTCATGTAACCTCACATTTGCAAATGTTTTTGCACACTTACCAAAGTGTTTTACACCAGATTTCTAGAGTAAAAGCTTTGATGAATTGGGGACTAAAGGCCGCTTTACACGCTGCGATATCATGACCGATATCGCTAGCGTGCGTAACTGCCCCCATCGGTTGTGCGACACGGGTAAATCGCTGCCCGTGGTGCACAACATTGTGTGGACCAGTCACACTACTTACCTGCCTAGCGACGTCGCTGTGACCGGCGACCGCCTCCTTTCTAAGGGGGGCGGTTCGTTCAGCGTCACTGAACCGCCGACCAATAGAAGCGGAGGGGCGGAGATGAGCGGGACGAACATCCCGCCCACCTCCTTCCTTCCTCATTGCTGGCGGGACGCAGGTAAGGTGAGGTTCCTCGTTCCTGCGGTGTCACACATAGCGATGTGTGCTGCCGCAGCAACGAGGAACTACATTGCTAGCTGCAGCAGCAGCGACAATCGAGAATAGGGGGGCATGTCACCGATGAGCGATTTTGAACGTTTTTGCGACGATTCAAAATCGCTCATAGGTGTCACATGCAACGACATCGCTAAAGCGGCCGAATGTGCGTCACAAATTCCGTGACCCCAACGAGATCGATTGAGCGATGTCGCAGCGTGTAAAGCGGCCTTAAGTCTTTTAATTTTTCATCCTTGATTTCAGATGTATTCTGATAGTCCATCCTGCATAGCGATTTTTCACATAGCTGGTAGCTCTGTTGGTGTCTACTTTTTAGTGCCAATTATGTATTTCATTTGTTTGTTTTTTTCTTCAGATTTTAGCCATTTATTGACTTACTGTTCTGAGAACTGAGGTACTATATATGTCTTCCCAAGATGTGTGATCATAAAAATCAACTGTGCTTGCCTTGTATTAAAGACGTACAGGTGATTTCCCTTTTGTTATTTTTCTTGTTGAACGCCTTTGTTTGTATAGCTATGTTCATGTGTATCTGGTCACCTGAAGTATTTGGGCCTATGCTGACTTCGGCCATTTGTTCAGAAGTAGTGTGATCATTTTCAGTCTTCCGTTGTTATTTCCTGTGATGTCATCACAACAACTTTTGGATCTTTTTTGGAGGTTCCTCATTTCTATTTTCTTTATGCTTTCTAGAGATCTGTGATCCAGGTATTTATTTGTAAGAACACAGTCATTTTGTCTGTTTATAGCGTTTAAGTGTTCCTATACTTTATGATAATAATGAGAAGCCTTTAGCAGTCATACATTTTACGAATTGTAGTGTCATGCTTGGACAAGGGAATCTCCGGCGCACAGCGCCACACAGAGGTACAACGGAGATAGAAAGGGATAGGAAGGCCCTGACGATAGGGAGCGTTGGTCGGGATACCTCATGATGCTAACCTGTGTCTGCACCCTGAATCCCCCTATTCTCCATATACGAGTTCTTCTCCTCGTCGCCGTCACATGCCTAGTCGCTATCTGTCCCTCCACTCAACTTGGCTAGTGCAAAGACCTGTGAGTGAACTAGACTTTCCCTCTACAATAGTCCAACATGAGGGAAGGTGGACACAAAGGGGAACATAGACAAAAAGGATATACTTCAACTTCAGACACCAGAGCTGCAGGCAACAAGACTCCAGCAGCTACAAGAAGCTTCCTTCAACCAAGGTGGTCAGTTCAGAATTAATCTCTCTTTCTATAACTTGAGGTGATGGGACATGTGACTATTTAAAGGGAATGGGAGTGGTCACAAACTGGTTTCACTAACAACTAACAAACTACCAGCAAGAAAAGATTCCTTAACCCTTGCTGCACTAAAAGAAACAAATACATTTAATATCCAGGGTCTCACAAGGCAAGATCACAAATCTCCCCAGGATAAGAGACTCTCATGACCAATAGTCATCCTTTAAGTCTGGAATCATACAAGGGGACTTTCAGAAATCCTTGTATAACTGTTTAAATACAGACCATGATGTATGGAGTAGCCAAAGGTCTCCTGACACGAACAACACCAGATGATGCTGCAGAAATTGGAAACGTGGCCCATGATAGACAGATGTGTTAAGCTGGCCTAAATGCCATTCTAATAATCTCCATATGAAACATATATTGTAATTTTGACCTTTTTTTACCTCCTCTTGAGAATGTATTATGTTCTCTTTTCTATATTTCACAATCTTAAAGTGTAGACATGAGAACAAAAGCAGCTGACCCAACATAAGCTCATTATAATCCACAGCACGGAGGAATTCGCTCCCGCCCAACGTGGCAACAGGTAAATCCAAGTAAGAAAGTCCTCCAGCCGAAGGTTCAGATAAAAATAATTGTAGTTATATTTCCAAAGCTGTAGAAAAACATGGATGGCATCTCCAAAACGCATATGTTGATCTATGGCAGCTCAGCAAAATATACAAAATGGAACACACAGTTCCAAGTTCAACATACAGATCAGAATTTATGAAAAAAATTTACCTTTAAAATAACCTGATAAAAATAAATCTAAGAAAGTTTGGGTTACTCTTACATAGTTTCTAAATCAGATTCTTGTACCAGTAAAATTCATGAAATATGTAAAATACTACACACAACTGTATCAGCCAGTGAATATGTAGAATATTGTGGTTACTACTCACCTGGGTAGTCATATGTAGGAATCTCCTCTTTACACCGCTCATCACCCCTCACATATGTCTCTATAATATTAATATGAGGCAGATCTTCACCCTGAAACAAATATGGTGAAAGTCACAGACAGATGGAGAAGTCCCATCTATGATCAGCTCTAATCCTGCCATCTTCACCGTTCTCATTACATAAGTATAATGTGTTGATTGTCACAAGGTTGTGCTAGACACTACTAGTATGCAGTAAATGGAGAGATAATCAAACAAGGCGGGATCATAAACCAGGAGGGCAGGACAGTACACGGGGGGCAGATGGAGACGAGATCGAGGTACAAGCCAAAGGTCAGTGTTCCAGGAGAGTACATACAAGATACAGGGAGCAGGTGAGGACGCGATCAGAAGGAAGTCTGAGGTCAGAACCTGGGAAGTCACAACAAACAGGGAAGGAAAGGTAGAGACGGCTAAACTGCAGTCCGGAGTCGAGAGACCAAGATCTGAACACTGAGCACCATGAGAGCCAACAGCACAACTGTAAACAGGAAGTACAACTGGTGGCATTCTGAGCTAACATGCTTCCTAAACAATCACTGGGAACGAGAAGCATCTGCGAGAGCACCTCCAAGGACCAGTGTGAAACCCAGTGCTGTGAAACAACCAGGAAAGCATTCATCCTGCAAACGCTCTGCACCATAGGCAACATATACTGGCTCTGAAGGAGAGCATGGCAAAAGAATACAGAATGTTCTGCAGAATGGAATTGTGACATATAAAACATATAATACTGGTGGATAAAACAAGAGTAAGCACAAGATCTTCACAGCCATCTACACATCATAGGAGATTTCATGGCACCTTCTCTCCATCTACCTGATGATCCTGAGGAACATCGGGGGTCTTCTTGTTTACAGTCCTGTGGGAGAAGAGGACGGGGACATCTCTCTGGTGTTGTCCTCTTACTGGATAGAACTGGAGGAGACACATACAGGGACTGAATTCATTCCTTACATACAGATAATTATAGGCTGTGTGTATTTAGTCCTGTCTATTACCTGGTGATGTGAGGGACTGGGGAACCTCCATCATGGCGTCCTTGTACAGATCTTTGTGTCCTTCTAAATAATCCCACTCCTCCATGGAGAAATAGACGGTGACGTCCTGACACCTTGTAGGAACCTGACACATACAATGATACCGTCACCCCCGATCCCTTCATAGCGTTACTGTATAATGTCCCAGCATTCCCAGCAGTGTCACCTCTCCAGTCAGCAACTCAATCATCTTGTAGGTGAGTTCTAGGACCTTCTGGTCATTGATGTCCTCATGTATCGGGGGGTGAGGTGGAGGCCCCGTGATTGGGCTCAGGAGTCTTCCCCATCCCTCAGACACAGGGGCCTGACAGCGCTCACTAGAGGTCTTCTTCACTACTGTGTAATCCTGGTTATGGAGAGACACAGTAAGAAATCTCACTCCAGACATTTCCAGAGTCCTCACCTCTCCAGTTCTGTCCATCTGTTATTCCCATAGATAAGAATGGTGTAATGTGACGTCATCAGAATCTCTCACCTCTCCAGTAAGCCGGAAGAGGATCTCTAGGGTGAGGTGTAATATCCTCTCCGCCATCTTGTCCCTGTCTCTAGCCATCCTTGATGGGTCAGGAAAAGTCTCTTATTTAGAAGCGCTTCACCTGGAGAATCCGATATTGTAGAGACCTGAATGGGGAGAACAAATGCAAATAATCCACTATAAAAAGTACAAAGGACGTCACATGCTTCATAGGACAATTTCAAACAGAACCTCTAGTGACACATTCCCTACAATGAGGAAATGGGAGTCATTTTGGACACAAAAATGAAATAAATGGGGCAAAACAACAATTTTCTTGGAAAATGTTTTTTTTTCTTTTCACAGCTCAATGTTATAAAAATTCCGTGAAGCATAGTAGTATCAGAGTGCTCATCACACCACTAAATAAATTCCTTGAGGGGATGTAGTTTCCAAAATGTGGTCACTAGGGGGGGGGGGGTACTCCACTGTCTAATTACATTAGGGGCTTTGCAACATGGCTTCCGTTATCTAATCCAACATATTTTATGCGCCTAACGTCAAATGGTGTTCCTTCCCTTCCAAGCCCTATAGGGAATCGTATTGAAGAGAAATTACACACCAAATTTTGTAGTCCATTTTTTTCTGTTACCCCTGTGGTTATGTAAGGTACCAGGGAGGGGCAGTCATTGGCGAGGGTTGTAGTTCTCTACTCACCCCAGCATATTACATACACGGGGGGGCAGAGTGGTGTATGCGGTGGGTGTGGAGGTGGTACCTGCCTGCAGCTACTCTTCTGCGTCTTCATCCGACTTCTCAGGGTCCGATTCACTACAATCGGAATCACACCCCACACTCTCAATAACGAGTCCACCACCGGTTAAAACCGTAACAACTTTACTAAACATTCTTTTAGCACACAGCGTCCATTTCTTTAAGGAAGTCTTTACATCAAGCTCTTTTACAGGCATTTTTTTCTTTACAGAACCCACCATTTCAGCGGTTTATCCTTAACTTCCTGACTCAAGCCCTAAGCATAATGGCTGGTCCAACGGCTCGGCTCTCTAACAACGGATGGACTCCTGATGATGCCCCCACTGCAACTGTGTTCCCACAGGTACTTACAGCTGCAGGCCTCAGAAAGGGACGCTCTCCTCCTTTTCTCTCTCTTTATTGGAATTTCGCTCATTAGCTGAGGGGCTCACACTCCACTTCAGTCTCGTTTACTCCTTCTCTATGCCTGTCTTCACACACCACCTGACTCCACTCTGCTACATCTGACCCTGCACATCTTTTCTCTTCTTCTTGTCACTGCTCACTGTATTTCCTTTTCGCTATCTGAACTAACCAGGAAGCTACTTTTCCCTACATCTCCTGCGCTGGTGAACTATCCTCTCCCTTTTAACCAATGCCATCCTGTCACTCCCTCTACATTCCATTACATTAAGAAACCCAGTGACAGCCGGTGGTGACTGGCTACAATACATGGGGGAACAAATGTAAAAATACCATACATTAAAGGGAACCTGTCGGGTCCAATATGCACCCACAACCACGTGGAGTTCTGGGTGCATGTTGCTAATTCCTGCCTAACTGTCCCTGTATACACTAGCATAGATAAAGAGATCTTTAGAAAAAATATTTCTAAAGATCTTTTATCGTATGCTAATGAGCGAGGGGACTAGTCCCAAGGGCGGTTTTCCTTGCTAGTCAGCCCCATTAGCATGTTAATACGCTCTTATGGGCGTGCTAACATGCTAATGAATGAGCAGTGTCAGAGGATGATCTCACTCAGGACTCCACCGCCATCGAATCCGACAAAGGATTTAAGCTCAGTGCGCATGACCCCGGAGTTTGGGTCATGCGCACTATGAAGCCGGGTGTACGCATCTTGGCTTCAAACTTAAGTAGTGTGGGATCATGCGCACTAAGCCGAAATGAAGCGTCAAACGCGATTGCAGCGGAGAGGTGAGTGAGATCATCCTCTGACGCTGCACATTCATTACCATGGTAGCACACCCACAGGGACGTACTAATATGCTAATGGGGCCAACTAGCAAGGGAAAAAACGCCCAGGGGACTAGTCCCCGAGCTCATTACCATATGATAAAAGATCTTTAGAAATACTTCTATCTATTCTAGTGTATACAGGGACAGTTAGGCAGGGATTAGCAATATGCACCCAGAACTGCTCGTGGTTCTCTGTGAATATTGGACCTGAAAGGTTCCCTTTAAAATACACATCACTTTCATATTTCACTAAAGTGCATCAACTTATCATCACATTCTAGAACATTCTTCGAGGGCGGCAGGCACTGGACACTCTCTTACAATTAGAGTTATTACCTGATATAGTGACACTAGTCATTGAAAAATTTGGCCGGGTTCGGAAGGTAAAAACAGGCTTCAGCAATGTGTGACGAGATAGATGTGGGTCCTCCAGTTTGGACATTTAGAGCATATTCTGTGGTTACTAGTGATGAGCGAGCACTAAAATGCTGGAGAGCCTCGTACTCGAATCGACCCGGTCGGACAAGTTCGACTCGAATACATAATGTATAATGGAAGTCAATGGGAAACTCGAGCATTTATTCGGCAGATCCTCCCAAGAGGGCTGGGGAGGCAGGAAAGCAATGAAGCGCACGGAAACTCCTGGCAGAGGAGAGTGAGCTGAGCATCGCACTCCCGAGTCTTATATAACATCGGCCGGCCAATCACAGTAATGCCAGTAGCCAAGATGGCTACACCATTATCATGTATGGCAGGTAATCCATGCGTGTTGACATCAACAAGAAGAGATATAAGTTCTGTCTCCTGGAATTATCTGTCCCCAGAATGTACAAGCTCCGAGCGCTAATAACGGCCCTTCATACATCTACATCAGAGGGCGAGGAAGGAGACCTGCACCCCGCAGCGTGACGTCACAAACACACCGGGAGGAAGGGGTTAATAATATGGAGCATGCGCCACAATAATAAAGACTCTGCACCTACCTCCACCTGCAGAGCCGCACACTAGATATATGGCTGCTCTGTGCTTACAGGACCTGTGATGATGTCACATGGAGGGGAGGAGTCAGGGGTCACATGATCAGCTCCTCAGTGTATGCAGGACTCTGCTGTGCTGGGTGTCATGGTGCTGGATGAGGGGAAGTTTATGTGTGGGGTCAGGAGGGGTTTATAGTGTGTATGTAGCAGAGCCGTGTGTGTACGAGGTGTACGGAGCCGAGCCGTGTGTGTACGAGGTGTACGGAGAGGAGCCGTGTGTGTACGAGGTGTACGGAGCCGAGCCGTGTGTGTACGAGGCGTATGGAGCAGAGCCGTGTGTGTGCGAGGCGTACGGAGCAGAGCCGTGTGTGTACGAGGTGTACGGAGCAGAGCCGTGTGTGTACGAGGTGTACGGAGCAGAGCCGTGTGTGTACGAGGCGTATGGAGCATAGCCGTGTGTGTACGAGGCGTACGGAGCAGAGCCGTGTGTGTACGAGGTGTACGGAGCAGAGCCGTGTGTGTACGGAGCGGAGCCGTGTGTACGAGGTGTACGGAATGGAGCCGTGTGTGTACGAGGTGTAGGGAGTGGAGCCGTGTGTGAACGAGGTGTAGGGAGCGGAGCTGCGTGTGTACGAGGTGTAGGGAGTGGAGCCGTGTGTGTACGAGGTGTACGGAGCCGAGCCGTGTGTGTACGAGGTGTACGGAGAGGAGCCGTGTGTGTACGAGGTGTACGGAGCCGAGCCGTGTGTGTACGAGGCGTATGGAGCAGAGCCGTGTGTGTGCGAGGCGTACGGAGCAGAGCCGTGTGTGTACGAGGTGTACGGAGCAGAGCCGTGTGTGTACGAGGTGTACGGAGCAGAGCCGTGTGTGTACGAGGCGTATGGAGCATAGCCGTGTGTGTACGAGGCGTACGGAGCAGAGCCGTGTGTGTACGAGGTGTACGGAGCAGAGCCGTGTGTGTACGGAGCGGAGCCGTGTGTACGAGGTGTACGGAATGGAGCCGTGTGTGTACGAGGTGTAGGGAGTGGAGCCGTGTGTGTACGAGGTGTAGGGAGCGGAGCCGCGTGTGTACGAGGTGTAGGGAGCGGAGCCGTGTGTGTACGAGGTGTAGGGAGCGGAGCCGTGTGTGTACGAGGTGTGCGGAGCGGAGCCGTGTGTGTACGAGGTGTACAGAGCGGAGCCGTGTGTGTACGAGGTGTACGGAGCGGAGCCGCGTGTGTACGAGGTGTAGGGAGCGGAGCCATGTGTGTACGAGGTGTAGGGAGCGGAGCCGTGTGTGTACGGAGTGTCGCGCCCAGGAAACGGGGTACTTGGTATCGGGCGGTAATGACTGGAAATGTCACTCGGGTGGCCGTTGCCCGGTCCCGTGCCCTGGGGCTTTTGTAAAAGGGGAGTATTTACAGTTGAGATAAGAGTTAATGTTCCTGTGACGCCACCTGCGGGTTTCGGTTAATGATGGGGAACCGACCCTGCTGAATGTGGGTACTCCCAGAACTGGTGGTGATTGTGTGGCGCCCCTGACCTGGTCAGGCGCCACTGGGTACTGCACCCATGCTTGGTCAGTACCTTCAGGTAATCCAAATGCTGAAATAGGGTGTGTACGCACAGACACATAGTGACCAGGTCTCACACACCATTGAGGGGACCCCTGGGCAGTCCCAGGAGGGGCGTGCCTCCACATCCAATCAAGGGGTGCGGTAGAGAGGCTGGAAGCTAAGGTGGCAGTGGCAGTCAGGAAAAGGAGCTGAAGGTAGCCAGTCTGAAGTGAGGAAGCGCAGTTTGCGGTCGCAAGAAAAGGACGTGCGCGGACACTCTAGTCAGACCCTGTCCGTGTAGTAACCATTGGCGGGGGAGAACGGTCACCAGAAGTTGGACAGAAAGACGCTGAGGAAGTCAGCTGCTAGTGTACGGAGACATCTGGGGGCTAGGCTTGAGCCTGAAGCTATCTACTTTGGTCCACGCTGCCAGCAAATGGGCCAAAAAGGGGAGAAAAGGCAGTTGTGACTTCCCTGGATGAATCCCATGGTACTTCAAGTCAGGGGTAATCCGAAACAAGAAGGGCTAGGAAGGCGAGTAAACGGTTACCCTTAGACCAGCCTGAAGGATACCTGGTTCTGTGTCGCCCTGGGCAAGCCAGGGGACACAGGTCACACACCACCACACCCTACATCCCAGGTAGGAACATCTAAGCTAACCAAAAATCCTTGTTGCCTTCCTCCAGAGACTGATGATACACACCAGGGGGTGGGCCAGGCGGTTGGCTCCGCCCACCGAGGAGTTCACAGCTCTGGAGGCGGGAGAAACCAGGCAGTCAGCTCAGGGACGAGCTTGAGTAAACAACAGAGTCTAGTCAGGGAGGAGGAAGTGGAAGGAGTGGAGGAGTAGCCCAGACAGGGCTAAAGTAAAGAGCTAAGTGAAAGTGAAGAAAGAAAAGTAGTAAAGGAGGAAAGCAAGAGTGGTGACAGAACAGAAAGAGTGTGCAAAGCCTGAAGAGTCCAGCTGTGTGCAGGGCAGGTCAGCAAGGTCAGCAACGGCGGTGACTGTCTGAAGGGGGACCGTTTGGAAGTTCCTGGAAGGACCCCATAGGCTGTGTGCCCGGTGGTCTGGAGCAGTGTTCCGAAGGACAGTCAGCACCAGGGCAGGGGCCTCTCGGACCCCGGCAAGGCTTGGAGTCGCCGTAATTTGCCGAATCCGTCAGTGAAGGGGACGTAGATCCCCCAACAACCAAGTCCCGATTGAAGGCAACAGCCCAGCCAGTGTAAGAGAGACACCGCCACCGCCAAGGCACCAGTTTCTTAGGGCCAGCGCCTGCGGGCAAAGAGTAGAGCTCGTCCGGTCCAGCTTGAAGCCGGGGAGCGGGTTACCGGTGGGGACCCATCGCAACCAACAAATACACCAAGGTGCTAGGAAAAGGGACATCACCGTCACCTACCGGGAGAGCAAGTGCAGCCGTCCGTGGGACCATCTTACCAGCCGTTTGGTTTACCGTAAAAACTGTGTCAACGTCTCAGGCTGAGTGAGTACCACAGTGCCGCAAGGCACAGCGCTGCCCCCGCGTCCCTGCGCCCACCAGGCCCTGCACCCCCCAAGCCATCACCGGGCCCCGGGATCACCAACCCCTACCCACGGAGGGGCAACACAACACCTGGCTGCTCCGCATCACCATCCCCGGGATCCCCATCCAGAGCAGCGGTGGTGCAATCACCACAACCGTGGGTGGCGTCACGGACAATAAACAATCCCCACACCCAACCAATCCCTTTCACTCACGGGTGAGGAGTGCCGCTCGAGAAACCCCCGGGATCCGGCCTACAACTCGAGCCACCACTGAGCAGCGGCCGCCGGACCCGAGCAGAAGGGGGTGAGCGTAGTGTGCTGACACCCTCCTCCCGCCCGCGACAGTTCCACCTGGTTTATCCCAGCATCGCCCGGGCTACCTCACAAAACCAGCTGAATGTGAGTAAACAAGTTGAAAGACACTTTGGACTGTGACTGAGTTATTCTGCGACCTGTTGTTCTACACACCCGAGCCCCTGGGGCCAGCCTCACTCTCGGGAGGCCACACCATTCTGCTGCAGATTCCATCAGCCCCAGACGCTTGTTAAACTGCAGTGGTGGTCACCCATAAACCTGACAGCAAATCGAGAGTGGCATCTCGACTCAGATGTAAATAACCTGACATACCTGTCGCCAGAGAAGATCCCAAAGAGAAGTCCCTGCGGCGTCCCTGGAGGTGGAGCGGTGTCCCTGAGGCGACCGTCGCATCGGTGGGCGACACAATTGCAACAATGGTGTTAGGCCCTCCGCAGGTAGGGCCGTGCCTGGGAGACGTGAAGGGCAATAACTGAGGCCACACAAGGTTGTAATAAACAGTCTCTACTCACTTGGACCTAGGGGTTGCTGGTTCAGGTCCCTGGAGTATCAGTGCCAATGTAGTGACCCAGGTTGCTCTGTCCTCTGCACTCTCTGTAGATTGACTCCTCGTAGCCTGGAGTGTTTGGGGCCCGACTGTTCCTTTTGGGGTACAATCTCCTTCTCCGTACAGCGGGCAGTGCAGACCCTGTGGGGAGGTAAGTGTCTGAACCCCGATCCTAGTTTACTGCTGATGCCCCCGGATTATTTGGTTCGGTGAAGTCCATGAAGGTGTCCTCACCGGGCATGTATTTATCAAGCCGTGTAGAACTGGCGCCTGATCTAAGGACCTGTGCCCCGTGCGTGCTCCAGTCCCAGCAGTACTTGTTGTGAGGCAAATCCCGGGATATGAAGATGAATTATGACTTCCAGTCATAATCGCTCATCACTCCCTGGCAGTGCCCCCCTCCCTTCTTGTTCTCAATGTCCAGCATCTGTGAAGGTGTTACACCTCCATGGCCATCTCCTGTGATATGGAGATGAGATGATGTGGGAACAATGGACACAGGATGACTCCCTGCCGTGACCCTGTGGTAGGAGCTGCTATCTAATTAGCAAGCTTGGAAGTATCCAGACAGAACGACTCCAGTAAAAAATGGTTCATATCTCGCAAGCCATATTTCCGATAAATATGGCAACCATAAAAATGGTGTCTCCGCATGCGGACGATGCTGGCACACCCTTTTTATGGGAGCGGGAGCTTGGGAAATACCCCAGGCGTGATATCAGCCAATGGGGAACTAGTAGACAAGTCATGAGTCCTCTCATTCTGTAGCTAAATTCATAACTGTCACAATGAGAGCATTGGCGTCCGCCTACGACGCTCCCAGGCCAAGTTATGGCCATATTCCATGTTGTGAATTTTGTCCATAACTCCAGCCAGGGGTGGAGCAGTGCTCCCTCTGAGGTCACTAAGGTAGGAGGGGACCTGGATTTGCCCAGGTTGATAACCCTACTTCGGCCATTTTCCAGGGTTCTTTCGCTGGGGGTCACGTGCAGGAAACATCTGTGGGAGTTCCTAGAAACCTGGTCTACAGCGCCCCCCTGTGGCCAGACGCACAAGGTAACTGATTGAATTGCATACCTGTTTGTAAACCATGCTTTATCTGTAACTGTACTCTGACATATGTATATTCTGTAGATCCCCTATTGTATATATTGTAGTTTCTAGTGTGCTTTAGGCTGATTAAATTATATAATTAATCTTGGGCTGTTCTGTTATCTCGATCTTGAATCCCACGTCTGTGTGTTCGGCTAATAGTTACCGTGAAGCGGTTGGTGGCAGCGAGTTTGTGCCAAGGATTATTGTGGGGAGGCCAGTGAGATTCGGGGAGGTTTTATATATTCCGCCCGCGGAGGTCGGGGGAATATATACCCTACTCTCACCGGGGACCCTTCAATAATCGGCATAAGTAGTATAGCGGCCTCCTTGCTTATTGTCGGGCAATTCCATAATTGGCCTGACTATAAGAGGGGCGCTAGAGAGCGCGTCACGTGCTCTGTCTGTCGGTCGGGAGGTATAAAGGAGGGGTGACACCCACTTGTTACCCCCCGATTGTGACGTACTGGTAGCCAGCGCGGGGGATTTCTGAGTGACCCCCCCGGTGGTTTGTGACATATTGGTGGCATAGCGGTGGGATCGAGATAATAGTGTGTGTGAGTGTGAGACCCATACTCCCAGACACTAAAGACTGCCTGCAGCAGCTGTGGCTGCTGGGGTCTTCAGACTAGCTCAACACTAGAGTGTCAGAGTGCAGATACTGTAAGGTGTGTGGAGGCATCAGGTGTCAGTTCTGTGTCAGTGACCAAAAGTCTGCAAGAATGGCTGATGGCACCAGGAGCAGAGCTAGGCAACTGGCCAATGCTAAAGCAGGAGCCGAAGAGAGGGAGGACGGTGCTGTGGACAGTAATGAGGAGGTTGTCCACGAGCCCTCCAAGAGCCCGACGCCAGAGAACAGCTCTGCAGAGGACATTGCACAACCTGGCACTGATGGACAAGATGAGGAGCAGCTCACCCAAGGGTCCTCAACGAGCCAGATGCCAGTCCTCCGCTCTGAAATGGACAGTGAATCCCCTGGCTCTGCAGCGTGCCGCAGATCACCACTTGCCAATCCCTCCGGCCTGAGAGGTGCAGAGGCCCTCCTTCAAGCTGCCTTGGCCAGGCTTATGGCTGGAGACCGGGATACCTACGAGATACTCATGGCCGAGCGTGGGCGACAGGCAGCGCGTGACGCTGAGGCTGCGGAGCGGCAAGCAGCGCGTGACGCTGAGGCTGCGGAACGGCAAGCAGCGCGTGAGGCTGCGGAGCGGCAGGCAGCGCGTGAAGAGCGAGAGCGAGAGCGACAGGCAGACCGTGACTACCAGCTGCAGCTAGCTCAGCTCCGGCCCTCATCAGCCACATGTGACCTTCAAAACACCAAACTTCCAAAGGTCCGTGTTGAGGACTTCCCAGTGCTGGAGAAGGATGGAGACTTGGACTCTTTCTTGACTGCTTTTGAACGGACTTGCTTGCAGCACCATCTGGACAAGGACCAGTGGGCCAAATACCTGACCCCCCGTTTAAGGGGTAAGGCCCTGGAAATCCTTGGGGACTTGCCTGCTGAGGCAGATCAGGGCTACGACACCATCAAGCGGGCCCTGATCCAACAGTACAACCTCACTCCAGAGTCCTACCGCAAGAAGTTCCGGAGCCTACAGAAGGGACCAAAGGACTCCTGGGCTGACCACAGGCGGGCACTTGCCCGAGCTGCCGACCACTGGACCCAAGGCCTGCAGCTTTCCACCGGACCGGAGATCCTGGACTTGTTCATCACGGAGCAACTCTTGTGGAACTGCCCTGAGGATCTCCGCCAGTTCATCCGAGACCAGAAGCCAAAGGGATCCACGGCTACAGCTGCCCTGGCCGATGACTACACCAACAATCGGGCTCCTGAGGCCAGGAGAGCAGCCACCAGCAGCACCTGGAGAGGGGGTAAGATGAACTCTGCGACTGCCCCACCTGCCCCTAGACTGCAGGGGGTGTCCCCCTCAACTCCCCTCTCCAGGCCCGTGGCAGAACCAAGACGGTGCCACCAGTGCAACCTACCTGGACACTTCAAGGCCATGTGCCCTCAGCGTCCCAAGGCCCCGGCTCCGTCCCCGTCCCAAGGGCCGCCCAAGGTGTATTGTGTGGGTGGGGGTGGTGGTAGGTCCCTGGACAGCTTCCAACCTGTCACCGTCGGCCGGTCTGTGACCATAGGACTGCGAGACAGCGCCTCGGAGGTGACTCTGGTGCGGCCTGAGATGGTGTCCCCCCAAGACTTGATCCCTGGAAAAACCCTCGCTGTCTCCGGGATTGGAGGCATTGACCCGGCGCTGCCTGTTGCTGACATTTATGTGGACTGGGGCGCAGGGCGAGGGGTGAGAGAGGTGGGGGTAACTGATCGGATCCCTGCAAACGTGCTACTTGGGACAGATTTGGGGCAGATAACCTCCCAGTTTGGGCCCCCCCCAAGGGCTGAACCTTCAGCCAGTACTGACATGACTCCTGACAATGTTAATGTGTTATCTATGAATGATGTGAGAGAGGGGGGAGTGAACTCTGATATTTCTGCTTGCACAGACACCATAGACACACACACAGCTGCAGCTGTGACAGGGGAGGGGGTCAGAGAAAGGTGTGACAATGCCTCTACAAGTAATCAGCCTGTGAGCTGGGATCTGCTGCCCTCTGCAGGGATAAGCAGAGAGCAGGGTGCTGCAGGGGGAGGACCAGTGTGTGGGGTGGGGGCTACCACAGCAAATGTGGGGTCCCCAGAGATTTCACAGCGGGGTTCTGTTGCTGCAGGAGGGGAACAGGCAGGTGAGATTGGGGCCGGTCCAGGAGCGGAAGTGCTCCCAGGTAAGATCTCGGTGCATGGTTCCCCCACAACCGGGGTGTCAGGAAGCCAGGTAGGTCTGCCTGAACCGGCGACTTGGTCAGGAACGGAGGAGGAGCAGGCACGACCCACGGTCGCAGCGGCTGTGGCCGCTGTCACCCGCAGTGGGAGTGCTGGAAGCCAAGGGGCCTCCCGGAGGTCCGATAGCTCTTCCCCTTCTGACCAAGTGGCAGCCGAGTCAGGTGGAGGCCAGGACACAGGTCCCGGGGTACTGACCGAAGATGTGACAGTCTCGTCGATTCTGGCCACATCTAGTCAGGGGTTTCAGGCAGCGTTAGAAGCTGACGACAGCCTGAAAGCTCTTAAGGAGCAGGCGGCACAGCCTCCCTCGGACTCGGACCCGGAGCGAGTGGTCTGGGACCAAGGACGGCTGTACCGGGCCACGGTCCAGCAGGGTTCACCGGAGGCGTGGCCCAGGGACCGACAGTTGGTGGTACCCTATCCGTTCCGGACGGAGTTGTTGCGGATCGCACATGAGATTCCGATGGCCGGACACCTAGGGATCGCTAAGACCAAGGCCAGGTTAAACCAGCATTTCTACTGGCCAAAAATGGGGGCCGATGTGGCTGCCTACTGCCGTTCGTGTGAAACCTGTCAGAGAGTGGGGAAGGCGGGGCCACGCCCCAAAGCCCCACTGGTATCTCTGCCCATCATCGATGAGCCTTTCAGGAGGGTGGCTGTGGATCTGGTCGGCCCGCTGGCCATCCCCAGCAGCTCCGGGAAACGCTTCATACTGACGGTAGTGGACTATGCCACCCGGTACCCAGAAGCAGTGGCCTTGTCGTCCATTCGGGCTGACAAGGTGGCCACCGCATTGCTGGAGATTTTCTCCCGAGTGGGTTTTCCCCAGGAAATGCTCACTGACTGGGGGACCCAATTCATGTCCCAGCTGATGGAGGCCCTCTGTAAGCAAGTCCAGGTGCGACATCTGGTGGCCAGCCCGTACCATCCACAGACTAATGGCCTGTGCGAGCGGTTCAATGGCACCTTAAAGCAGATGCTTAAGATGTTGGTCGACTCCCATGGGCGTGACTGGGAGCGGTATCTCCCACACCTGTTATTTGCTTACCGGGAGGTTCCACAGGCCTCAACAGGATTCTCACCGTTTGAGCTCCTGTACGGGCGACGTGTGCGGGGCCCCCTGGCTCTGGTGAAAGAGGCTTGGGAAGGGGATTTGGCCACCCCTGGAGTGTCGGTTATCGAGTATGTCATGCGCTTCCGGGACAAAATGCAGGCCTTGACGCAACTGGTACACGACAATATGGCTCAAGCCCAGGCCGATCAGAAGCGTTGGTACGACCAGAACGCTTGTGAGAGGACCTACCAAGTGGGTCAAAAGGTGTGGGTACTGGTCCCCGTACCACAGGACAAGCTTCAGGCAGCCTGGGAAGGCCCATACCTCGTGTACCAGCAGCTCAACCCTGTGACGTACCTGGTCACCCTGGACCCTGCCCGTGGAAGGCGGAAGCCCTTCCATGTGAACATGATGAAGGCACATCATGAGCGGGAGGCGTGTGCGCTCCCCGTGTGCAACCTGCCCGAGGAGGGAGAAGCGGAAACCCTCTTGGATATGCTAGCCCAGGTTAGGGCCGGCGGATCCATTGAGGATGTGGAGGTTGGCCACCAGCTCTTGGAGGACCAACGGTCCCAGCTGTGGGCCACCCTCCTCCCCTTCCGGGGGTTGTTTACCAACCAGCCCGGAAGGACTGACTTGGCTGTCCATCACGTGGACACTGGGGATCATCCCCCGATCCGGCGTTCAGCATATCGGGTCTCCCTGGAGGTGCAGCAACACATGCGCCAGGAGATTGACGAGATGCTGAAGCTGGGGGTGATCCAGGCATCCAACAGCGCTTGGGCCTCGCCTGTAGTCCTCGTCCCTAAGAAGGACCGAACCACTCGGTTCTGCGTGGACTACAGGGGGCTCAATGCTGTCACGGTCGCCGATGCGTACCCAATGCCACGCATCGATGACCTGCTCGATCAGTTGGCCGGGGCTCAGTACCTGACCATCATGGACCTGAGCCGGGGATATTGGCAGATCCCCCTGACTCGCAAGGCCAGGGAACGCTCTGCCTTTATTACCCCATTTGGACTATACGAGTCCACGGTGATGCCATTCGGGATGAGGAATGCCCCTGCCACTTTCCAGCGGATGGTCAACACCCTGCTCAAGGGACTTGAAGGGTACGCGGCCGCGTACCTAGATGACATTGCCGTCTTCAGTCCCACCTGGGAGGACCACCTAGAGCATCTAGCACAGGTGCTCAGGCGGATCCACCGGGCAGGTTTGACCATCAAGCCGGGAAAGTGTCAGCTGGCCATGAGCGAGGTCCAGTACCTCGGTCACCGGGTAGGCGGGAGAACACTGAAGCCCGAGCCTGAGAAAGTGGAGGCCATCGCATCCTGGCCCACCCCCAGGACCAAGAAGCAGGTGATGTCCTTCTTGGGGACCGCTGGGTACTATAGGAGGTTTGTTCCACGCTATAGTAGCCTGGCAAAGCCCTTGACGGACCTCACCAAGAAGAAGCTGCCCTCTGCAGTCGATTGGACAATGGACTGCGAGACAGCCTTCCACGCCCTAAAGGACGCCCTGTCCAGCCCGCCCGTGCTACAGGCAGCCGACTTCACGCGGCCGTTTGTAGTACAGACCGACGCCAGTGACTTCGGCCTCGGTGCGGTGCTCAGCCAGGTGGACTCTGCGAGCCAAGAGCACCCAGTCTTGTACCTGAGCAGGAAGCTGTTACCAAGGGAAGTGGCCTATTCCACGATGGAGAAGGAGTGCCTGGCCATAGTGTGGGCCCTGCAGCGTCTGCAACCCTATCTATACGGGCGCCACTTCATCGTGGAGACGGACCACAATCCCCTCAGCTGGTTGCACACCGTCTCTGGGACGAATGGGCGATTGTTGCGATGGAGCCTTGCGCTCCAGCAATACAACTTCACCATTCGCCACAAAAGGGGCCGTGACCACGGTAACGCAGACGGGCTGTCCCGACAAGGAGAGGTCGCGGACGGGCGCACGGGGGAACACCGGAGTGTGCTGCCCCCTAGCGCCCTCAAAAGGGGGGAGGTGTGAGGCAAATCCCGGGATATGAAGATGAATTATGACTTCCAGTCATAATCGCTCATCACTCCCTGGCAGTGCCCCCCTCCCTTCTTGTTCTCAATGTCCAGCATCTGTGAAGGTGTTACACCTCCATGGCCATCTCCTGTGATATGGAGATGAGATGATGTGGGAACAATGGACACAGGATGACTCCCTGCCGTGACCCTGTGGTAGGAGCTGCTATCTAATTAGCAAGCTTGGAAGTATCCAGACAGAACGACTCCAGTAAAAAATGGTTCATATCTCGCAAGCCATATTTCCGATAAATATGGCAACCATAAAAATGGTGTCTCCGCATGCGGACGATGCTGGCACACCCTTTTTATGGGAGCGGGAGCTTGGGAAATACCCCAGGCGTGATATCAGCCAATGGGGAACTAGTAGACAAGTCATGAGTCCTCTCATTCTGTAGCTAAATTCATAACTGTCACAATGAGAGCATTGGCGTCCGCCTACGACGCTCCCAGGCCAAGTTATGGCCATATTCCATGTTGTGGATTTTGTCCATAACTCCAGCCAGGGGTGGAGCAGTGCTCCCTCTGAGGTCACTAACGTAGGAGGGGACCTGGATTTGCCCAGGTTGATAACCCTACTTCGGCCATTTTCCAGGGTTCTTTCGCTGGGGGTCACGTGCAGGAAACATCTGTGGGAGTTCCTAGAAACCTGGTCTACAGCGCCCCCCTGTGGCCAGACGCACAAGGTAACTGATTGAATTGCATACCTGTTTGTAAACCATGCTTTATCTGTAACTGTACTCTGACATATGTATATTCTGTAGATCCCCTATTGTATATATTGTAGTTTCTAGTGTGCTTTAGGCTGATTAAATTATATAATTAATCTTGGGCTGTTCTGTTATCTCGATCTTGAATCCCACGTCTGTGTGTTCGGCTAATAGTTACCGTGAAGCGGTTGGTGGCAGCGAGTTTGTGCCAAGGATTATTGTGGGGAGGCCAGTGAGATTCGGGGAGGTTTTATATATTCCGCCCGCGGAGGTCGGGGGAATATATACCCTACTCTCACCGGGGACCCTTCAATAATCGGCATAAGTAGTATAGCGGCCTCCTTGCTTATTGTCGGGCAATTCCATAATTGGCCTGACTATAAGAGGGGCGCTAGAGAGCGCGTCACGTGCTCTGTCTGTCGGTCGGGAGGTATAAAGGAGGGGTGACACCCACTTGTTACCCCCCGATTGTGACGTACTGGTAGCCAGCGCGGGGGATTTCTGAGTGACCCCCCCGGTGGTTTGTGACACTTGTCCGTAACCGACCTGGCAACCTGTCTCTCGTGCCCCCGGGGTCACCGCTGCACGGACCCAGCTTCGGCACATCTGCACACCTCTCTGTGTGCCTCATTTCTCTAGACTGACTGCTGACCCCTCCCACCAGGCTGGCTAATCCCGGGACTCATTCCTTTCCATGGCGACCATCCCCTTACATGGTTAACCCTCTATGCCCAGTGTGGAGTGGAGAACTAGGATTTTAGTTGTGCTTTGGTGGTATCGGCACTGGTACTCCAGGTCCCAGGGGGTAGGTCCTGCATCCCCAAGAGGATGCAGTTCCCTGTAGTGCCCTGAGTGGCTCAGGGGTGCTACAGGAGCGGAGCCGTGTGTGTACAACGTGTATGGAGCAGAGCCGTGTGTGTACAATGTTTAAGGAGCAGAGCCGTGTGTGTACGATTTGTAGGGAGCGGAGCCGTGTGTGTACGAGGTGTACGGAGCGGAGCTGTGTGTGTACGAGGTGTACGGAGCGGAGCCGTGTGTGTACGTGGTGTACGGAGCGGAGCCGTGTGTGTACGTGGTGTACGGAGCGGATCCGTGTGTGTACGAGGTGTACGGAGCAGAGCCGTGTGTGTACGAGGTGTACGGAGCAAAGCCGTATGTATACGATGTGTAAGAATCGAGCTCTGTGATCTTTATAGTATGGATTTTAGAATTTCTGTCCATGGGTTCTATCTCCAGCAAGTATATATATATATATATATATATATATATATATATATATGTATATACAGTAGATCTAATGACCCTGTAAGCTAAAGTGCATATATCTATCTATATGTATATATATATATATATATATATATATAATGTATATATATATATATACATTATATATATATATATATATATATACATATAGATAGATATATGCACTTTAGCTTACAGGGTCATTAGATCTACTGTATATACATATACATATATATATATATATATATATATATATATATATATTATACACACACAGAGTCATATGATAAAGTTTGGGCACCCCTATTAATGTTAACCTTTTTTCTTCATAACACTATTTCAGCTATTCAGTTTCATATATCTAATAACTGATGGACTCAGTAATATTTCTGGATTGAAATGAGGTTTATTGTACTAACAGAAAATGTGCAATCCGCATTTAAACAAAATTTGACTGGTGCAAAAGTATGGGCACCCTTATCAATTTCTTGATTTGAACACTCCTAACTACTTTTTACTGACTTACTGAAGCACTAAATTGGTTTTGTATCCAATCATGAGAAAAGGTTTTTAAGGTGGCCACTTGCAAGTTGTTCTCCTATTTGAATCTCCTATGAAGAGTGGCATCATGGGCTCCTCAAAACAACTCTCAAATGATCTGAAAACAAAGATTATTCAACATAGTTGTTCAGGGGAAGGATACAAAAAGTTGTCTCAGAGATTTAAACTGTCAGTTTCCACTGTGAGGAACATAGTAAGGAAATGGAAGAACACAGGTACAGTTCTTGTTAAGCCCAGAAGTGGCAGGCCAAGAAAAATATCAGAAAGGCAGACAAGAAGAATGGTGAGAACAGTCAAGGACAATCCACAGACCACCTCCAAAGACCTGCAGCATCATCTTGCTGCAGATGGTGTCAATGTGCATCGGTCAACAATACAGCGCACTTTGCACAAAGAGAAGCTGTATGGGAGAGTGATGCGAAAGAAGCCGTTTCTGAAAGCACGCCACAAACAGAGTCGCCTGAGGTATGCAAAAGCACATTTGTACAAGCCAGCTACATTTTGGAAGAAGGTCCTGTGGACTGATGAAACAAAGATTGAGTTGTTTGGTCATACAAAAAGGCATTATGCATGGAGGCAAAAAAACACGGCATTCCAAGAAAAGCACTTGCTACCCACAGTAAAATTTGGTGGAGGTTCCATTATGCTTTGTGGCTGTGTGGCCGATGCCGGCACCGGGAATCTTGTTAAAGTTGAGGGTCACATGGATTCAACTCAGTATCAGCAGATTCTTGACAATAATGTGCAAGAATCAGTGACAAAGTTCAAGTTACGCAGGGGATGGATATTTCAGCAAGACACTGATCCAAAACACCGCTCCAAATCTACTCAGGCATTCATGCAGAGGAACAATTACAATGTTCTGGAATGGCCATCCCAGTCCCCAGACCTGAATATCATTGAAAATCTGTGGGATGATTTGAAGCGTGCTGTCCATGCTCGGTGACCATCAAACTTAACTGAACTGGAATTTTTTGGAAACAGGAATGGTCAAATATACCTTCATCCATGATCCAGGAACTTTCGTTTTCCCTGAGAGCAGAGGGAAAAACAAAGTGACTGAATCTGCTGTTTACAGCTGTATAGCTGTGATCAGCCGATAGATAATAGCGATCGGATTGCTGATCGCTATAGCCCCCTAGGCGGACTAGTAAAATAAAAAAAAAAAGTAAAAAAAAAGTTTTAAAGAATAAAAAAAACAAAACAAAACCTAAAAGTTGAAATCACCCCCCTTTCCCCCATTGAAAATTAAAGGGTTAAAAAATAAATATATATACACATATTTGGTATTGCCGCGTTCAGAAATGCCCGATCTATCAAAATATAAAATCAATTAATCTGATTGGTAAACGGCGTAGTGGCAAAAAAATTCCAAACGCCAAAATTACGTTTTTTGGTCGCCGCAAGTTTTACGCAAAATGCAATAACAGGCGATCAAAACGTAGCATCTGCGCAAAAATGGGACCATTATAAACGTCAGCTCGAGACGCAAAAAATAAGCCGCCACTGAGCCATAGATCCCAAAAAATAAGAACGCTACGTGTTTCGGAAAATGGCGCAAAACGTGCGCCACGTTTATTGGACAAACTTGTGATTTTTTTTTTAACCCCTTAGATTTAAGTAAACCTATACATGTTTGGTGTCTACAAACCCGCACCAACCTCAGGCATCATACCCACACATCAGTTTTACCATATAGTGAACACCGTGAATAAAACATCCCAAAAACTATTGTGCCATCACACTTTTTTTGCAATTTTTCCGCATTTGGAATTTTTTTGCTTTTTTCCAGTACACCATATGGTAAAACTTATGGTTTCATTTAAAAGTACAACTTGTCCCGCAAAAAACAAGCCCTCATATGGCAAGATTGACGGAAAAATAAAAAAGTTACGGCTCTCGGAAGAAGGAATGCAAAAAACAAAAACGGAAAGTGCCCCGGGGCTGAAGGGGTTAATGTCACTTTTATGTTGAGGTGCCCATACTTTTGCAGAGGTCAAATTTTGTTTAAATGCGGATTGCACATTTTCTGTTAGTACAATAAACCTCATTTCAATCCAGAAATATTACTGAGTCCATCAGTTATTAGATATATGAAACTGAAATAGCTGTTGCAAAACCCCAAATTGTTATAAAGAAAAAAGGTTAACATTAATAGGGGTGCCCAAACTTTTTCATATGACTGTATATATATATATATATATATATATATATATATATATATCTATTTATCACATACATTCCCTTGTGGAATTCCCTCTGTAATGTAGTATTTTTATGTGACCTCTTGTGTGGGTTCCCTGAAAATTGCCCACAGGAAAATTGCCCACACGGAAAATTGCCCACACGGAAAATCGCCAATTGCAGCATCACAAAGTTTCAGATCTATGATACTTAAGGTGCAAGGTAAGGATGTTCACCTGATAGGCGATCAATTGTGATTTAAGCGGGCTTTACACGCAACGACATCGCTAACGAGATGTCGTTGGGGTCACGGAATTCGTGACGCACATCCGGCCTCGTTAACGACGTCGTTGCGTGTGAAACGCAGGAACGACCTGTTAACAATCAAAATTACTTACCAAATTGTTGATCGTTGTCCAGTCGTTCCTTTCCCGAATATTGTTGCTGTTGCAGGACACAGGTTGTTAGTCGTTCCTGCGGCAGCACACATCGCTATGTGTGACACCGCAGGAACGAGGAACATCACCGTCCCTGCGGCCGCTTGCAATGAGGAAGGAAGGAGGTGGGCGGGATGTTCGGCCCGCTCATCTCCGCCCCTCCGCTTCTATTGGGCGGCTGCTTAGTGACGTCACTGTGACGCATAATGAACCGCCCCCTTAGAAAGGAGGTGGATCGCCGGCCACAGTGACGTCGCTGGGCAGGTAAGTATGTGTGATGGGTGTTAGCAGGCAGCGATTTGCCCGCGACGCACAACCGACGGGGGCGGGTGCTTTCATCAGCGGCATCGCTAGCGATGTCGCTGTTTGTAGAGCCCACTTTACAGTTGACCTAGTGCAAAACTGCAAAAATGCTGAAGATCTGTGTTTTGTAGCAGTCTGTCATTATCAACAATAGATAGATACAGTCTTCTCTCATCTCTCACTGATTCTGCCTCACTCCTCCCACCAGCCCAAAACAGCAGCACATGCAGAATCAGCAGCAGTGTGATCCAGAGGAGCAATCACTACTATCTGTACTCACAAAAGTATCACTGTATTATCTGTTGAGTTACATGTGACTGCAGGTCACATCTAATACATTATCATCTCAGTGGAAAACAGGGTGCTGCTGGCAGATAGTTGGTCCTGAAAGCCCCAAAGGCACAACAGAAAGGTAAGACTCTTTCGCTTGTACCATCTTGTGTTCATGCTGTGTGCCGCCCCCCCAGTGCTGTGTGCCACCCCCCAGTGCTCTGTGCCGTCTCCCCCCCAGTGCTCTGTGCAGCTCCCCTAGTGCTCTGTGGCGCCCCCAGTGTTCTGTGCAGCCCCCCAGTGCTCTGCGCAGCCCCCTCCAGTGCTGTTTATCACCACCAGTGTTGTGTTCCCTCCAGTGCTGTGTACTACCCCCAGTGCTGTTTGCCCCCCTAGTGATGTCTGTACACTGCAATTGCTGACCGTGCCACCCAGTGATGTCCGTGCCCCCTAGTGATGTCTGTGTCCCCCTAGGGATGTTCGTGCAAACTAGGGATGTCTATGCCCACCTAGGGATGTATGTGCCTCCCTAGTGATGTCTGTTTACCCCCCTATTGATGTCTGTGCGCCCCCCTAGTGATGTCTTTGTGCCCCACCTAGTGATGTCTGTGCGCCCCTCCTAGTGATGTCTGTAATGTAATTTTTTGAGGGAACAACTTGAAAGGGTGCTAACACTTTTGGCCGTGTGTGTTTGTGTGTATGTACTGTATATACAGTATATGAGTGTGTGTGTGTGTGTGTGTATATATATATATATATATATATATATATATATATATATATACAGTATACACACATACACACTAGCTGTAATATCCAGAGTTGCCTGGGATGGTAGCTGTCTCTCTCTCACGATCCCTCTCTCCCAGCCTCACTCTTTCCCTGTCTGTCTCTGTCTGTCTTTGTGTGTCTGTCTCTGTGTGGCTGCCTCTTTCCCTGTCTACCTCTTTCCCTGTCTGCCTCTTTCCTTGTCTGCCTCTATCCCTCTCCCTGTCTGCCTCTCTCCCTGTCTGCCTCTTTCCCTGTCTGCCTCTCTCCCTGTCTGCCTCTTTCCCTGTCTGCCTCTCTCCCTGTCTGCCTCTTTCTCTGTCTGTCTCCCTCTGTCTCTATCTTTCTCTCTCTGTCTCTCTCTCCGTCTCCCCACCGATATCATATTATCTCACACATAAGCTTCTTATACTAAGAATGTCCTTTGTTCCTATAGCAACCAATCACAGTTCCTATTAATGACTTGTAGCTCCCAGCTCCGTTGACTTTAATGGAGAAAGGATTTTTGGTGAAAAACTAAAGCGAGGGGTTAAATTTTCTCCTCAAAATATAGTCTGATGTTCCCTAAGTCACGTGAGGCATCTGTGCAACATTTCATGATTGTAAATGTGACGGTGCGGATTCCTTTAGCGGACAATATACATACATACAGCTTTTTTTTATATATATATATATATATATATATATATATTTACACACACACACGTTTTTCCAAGCATGGCGGAGGGGTGGAGGTGGAGCTGGGGTGCAGCCTATGCGGAGTCTCAAGGGGGCCCAGAAATTTTGCCAGTATGGGGCCCTGAAATTCCTAGTGGCGGCCCTGTATTTTGCAGTGGTGTAACTAGTATCCAATGGGTCCCCGTGTAAAATTTAGACCTGCCCCCACCACTCACACATGTTTTTCACATGTATGGGTCCTTTTAATGTTCTAACTTTTATCTTCTATCTATCTAGACTTATGAACTGCCTGCCCCTTTATTATGTAGTAATGTCCCAGGTCCTGGTATATATGACCATCATCCTAGTGAATATGTCCTCATCCTGGTATATATGTCCCAATGCTGGTATATAAGGTCCTCATCCTGGTATGTATGGTCCACGTTGTCTCCATCCTTGTATATATGCCCCCTTCCTGGTATATATGTTCCCATCCTGGGTTTCATGGTCCCCAATCCTAGTGGGCATTCATGTCTGTTGGCAATTTTCTGTGGACATTTTTCACATATCATGTGAACATCCTCACCTTGCCCCTCAAATTTCATAGATCTGAAACTTTCTGATGCTGCAATTGGCAATTTTCCGTGTGGGCAATTTTCTGTGTGGGCAACTTTCCATATGGGCAATTCTCCATGTGGGCAATTTTCTGTGTGGGCAATTTTCCATGTGGGCATTTTTCTGGTCGCCCTTGTATGTATTACTTTTTGCACATTTACTTCCTTTTATATAGTGAAGTGTTGATTCCCTTCTGTGGAGTTTTGGCGCCACCTGCTGGCCGTTCACAATTTAATGCATGTATTTTAAAAAATGTTAATTCAAATTATTTTTTATTTTATACAGGTAAAATATATCTTTGTACAGTGTTAGCCAGTAGAGATAAAAAATTGTTTAAAAGAACTGAAGTCCTCAGTGGTTTATACCTTTTAATGGCTAACTATTCTATGTCCTGTTTTGTATAAATATGTGACTCTTCAGATTTTGTGTTATACCATGCCTGATGAAGAGACATGAGTAGTCTCGAAAGCTTGCAATTATTATCATCTTTTCAGTTAGCCATTAAAAGGCATCAACCACTGAGGACTTCAGTTCTTTTAAACAATTTTTATTGTATTACACTTTCTCTTGTTGCAGTATAAATCCCCCCCCCTTTTTCCTGTGTAAACGTCTGTATATGACATGTGCATGTTGTTTGCTTTAATTAGTTATGTGCATGTAGCAGAGCTGTGTTTATATCTACAGTTCAAACAAATGTTTGGGGTCACCAAGACAATTTTGTGTTTTCCATGAAAAATCATATTTTTATTTATCAAATGAGTTGAATAATGAATAGAAAATATAGTTCAGACATTGAGTAGATTACAGATAATGATTTTTACTTGAAATAATGATTTTCTCTTCACACTTTGCTTTCGGCACAGAATGCTCCTTTGCAGCAATTGCAGCTTTGCAGACCTTTGGCATTCCAGCTGTTAATTTGCGGAGGTAATCTGGAGATATTTCACCCCATGCTTCCAGAAGCTCCTCCCACAAGTTGGATTGGCTTGATGGGTACTTTTTGCGTACCATATGGTCATGCTGCTCCCACAACAGCTCAATAGGGTTGAGATCTGGTGACTCGGCTGGCCACTCCAACATTACAGATAGAATACCAGCTGCCGGCTTCTTCCCTAAATAGTTCATGCATAATTTAAAGGTGTGCTTTGTGTCATTGTCCTGTTGTAGGATGAAATTAGCTCCAATCAAGTGCTTTAATCGTATGAACGTATATCTTACCATCATATAAAAATAAACAACAGACAATAGACAGTGATTGAAAAATATCAAAAGGATAAAAATCAAATTTGAATATCAAGATTTTCTATATATGCAATAGCATTATCATTTACAATATAGAAATCCTTCTTGTCACCATGGTAGGATCTCAGAGCGCACTCCTCAACAATGTGCTGGATAGTTTGACGATCTGCTCCACAGTCACAGGTCGGAGAGTCATATTTTCCCCACTTATACATAAAATCTGCACAGACGCCAAAGTTTGTTCTGATACGATTTAGAGTAACCCATGTTTTTTCCTTGGTAGATTGAAGCCTGGTGGAGGGTTTTGTAAATTAGGGAACATTTGGGGATCACCGTCTACTACATTGACCCAAAGTTCTCGCCAATCAAGCGCTGTCCACAGGGTATGGCATGGCATTGCAAAATGGAGTGATAACCTTCCTTATTCAAAATCCCCTTTACCTTGTACAAATCTCCCACTTTACCAGCACCAAAGCAACCCCAGACCATCACATTACCTCCACCATGCTTGACAGAAGGTGGCAGGCACTCTTCCAGCATCTTTATAGTTGTTCTGCTGCTCACAAATGTTCTTCTGTGTGATCCAAACACCTCAAACTTCGATTTGTCTGTCCATAACACTTTTTTCCAATTTTCTTATGTCCAATGCCTGTGTTCTTTTGCCCATATTAATCTTTTCCTTTTATTAGCCAGTCTCAGATATGGCTTTATCTTTGCCACTCTGCAGGCCAGCATCCCAGAGTCACCGCTTCACTGTAGACGTTGACACTGGTGTTTTGCGGGTACTATTTAAAGAAGCTGCCAGTTGAGGACCTGTGAGGCGTCGATTTCTCAAACTAGAAACTCTAATGTACTTGTCTTGTTGCTCAGTGCTGTAGCAGGGCTTCCCACTTCTTTCTACTCTGGTTAGAGCCTGTTTGTGCTCTCCTCTGAAGGAAGTAATACACACCATTGTAGGAAATCTTCAGTTTATTGGCTATTTTTTGCATGGAATATCCTTCATTTCTAAGAACAAGAATAGACTGTCGAGTTTCACATAAAAGTTCTCTTTTTCTGGCCATTTTGAGAGTTTAATGGAACCAACAAATGTAATGCTCCAGATTCTCAACTAGCTCAAAGGAAGGTCAGTTTTATAGCTTCTCTAATCAGCAAAACTGTTTTCAGCTGTGCTAACATACTTGAACAAGGGTTTAAGGGATTTCTATTATCTATCTATTAGCCTTCGAAGGCCGCTCTCACATCAGCTGTATTTTGCTGGAAGGCCGGATCCGGCACAAATGTGTTTCAGTTCCATTCATTTCCTATGGTGTCGTGACAAGATGCTGTCACATGTGGTCACGTGTGACGCAGATCTTCCCGTGATACCATTGTACATGAATGGAACCGAAACGTTTTTGTGCCGGTTTCGGCTTTCCGGCAAAATACCGCTGATGTGAGAGCGGCCTAGCCCAGTTAGCAAACACTATGTACCATTAGAACACAGGAATGGTGATTGTTGGAAATGGGCCTCTATACACCTATGTAGTTATTGCATTAAAAGACAGACGTTTGAAGCTAGAATAGTCATTTACCTTATTAACAATTTATAGAGTGTATTTCAGTTTAATTTAATGTTAGCTTCATTGAAAAAAAATGTACTTTCCTTTCAAAAATAAGGAAATATCTAAGTGACCCTAACTTTTGAACTGTAATGTGTGTGTCATATATATATATATATATATATATATATATATATATATATAATAATATAATATGTGTGTAGTATTCATCTAACAGAGCTGTGCATTTGTAGCGCCGGCTTCCCTAGTGTGCCAGGGCTCTGCTGTGTCCTAGCGCCATGTCTCTGCTCCCTCCTTGTGCTGTCTTCTGCTTACCTGCATGGCCACCCACGTGTCGCATGGTCCTCTGTACTCCCGCCCAGCCATCCTTGTGTTGTATGCTCCTTGGTTCACCCCCTCAGTCACCCACGTGTCGCGTGGTCCTTGGACCCCCTCAGTCACCCATGTGTCACATGATCCTGGGTTCACCCCCCCCCAGTCACCCACATGTTGTGTGGTCCTCTGCGTCCCTTTATTGCCATCTATGTGTAGTGTGGTCCCCAGCTTGTCCCCCACCCAATCACTACATATTTGAATGTGAGACGACCTTCATTTTATAGACAATCATCTTGGCTATCTCATTCATAAATTTGACTAGCATATGATTAGTTATGCAGATTCTTGTCATGTCACTGCACTGTTACTGTTTTGCTCCGTGTTTGAAAATATTTTTTTTACTTCGTATATACTACAAATAACAATCTGTTATTAGGTTGATTCCCAAGCAAAAGGTGAAGAAATGATTCCATTATACAGGGAAAATAGTTTGAATTAAGAAGCAGCGACGAAGATCTTTCAATGGGCGGAGCGATGTAGCGTGGAGAACGGCCGCACGGAGACTTAGCTCCCACCATCCTGATCGTATCCTGAGGCACTCCTTCAGTTGTGCAGCCTCTCCTACCCTAGCAGCTTGTCTCCTTGGAGTGGGGATCTCTCTGGGCTCCAGAGGAGCAGAGTGGACGCTCCGGCCCAGCGGGACTCCCACGCAATCTGGCGGGGAAGGGGCTCACCTGCACGGGCCGGTGGCCATCTTGGCAACACGCTGTGAGGGGACTCCGGCTTCAGCAGAGGGCTCTTTTACTCCACCCCACGGCTGTGGTACAACATCGGGGGATCTAGCGCTGCTGAGCCAGGCACCGTAGGACGGGGATCAGCGGTGAATGCCCGGCAGTCGGGCCCTGCATCCTTCCCTCCCCCATCAGCGCCCATGCTGCCAGACATCTCCTTTTCTCCCCCCGCTGTCCCTACGTGTGGGGAACCAGCTCTGGAGCCAAGCCTGGGAACTGGTCCCTAGATATACAGTAGAATAGAGGCCACTGGCAAAGGGTCCCCAGCACTCTTGGGTGAATATCTTTTGTAGCTCTGCAGGGCCTGGCAGAGCATTTTTCCCTCCTCTTGCTGGATTATTAAGAGAAGGGGGACAGAAAGGATATGCCCTTCCCTTGGCTCCTGTTCTGCTGGAATATAGAGCTGAATACAGCTTGGGCTCTAATTTATAAGATTGACCCTCGCTTGGAGCCTTGACCCTCTATTTGTGGACAGGACCAGGACTTCTTTGCTCTTAAAGGGACACCACCATATCTGTTCCTCGTCCAGTTCTGTTGTACGTCATGAGTCCCACCAAAAATACCAGCACTGCTGACAAGCTGAAGGAATTTGCCAGAGGGGAATCTGCGGACTCACTACGGGCCCTGGGAGGCAACCTCTCCACCCCTGCTAAGGACACAGACAGACACAGATCTCATCCCCCTGATAGTGGGGAACAGAAGGAGGGAGTCCTGACCCTCACACAAGTCTTGGAGCAATTACTCCAGGCCATATCCCTATGCAAGATATGACTTTCAGGAAAAATAGAGGAGGTGTATTCTGAAGTGGGACTTGTTTTGAATGTCATCCGAGTGGGTGCTAGTGTGGAGCTCCCTCTGGTGGCCAGGAATGGTAATGAAGCTGAGTTTGAATCTGTGATTCAAACAGGTGATGGAATTCATTGGGAATCCAGGAAATCCTATCGCAGATCAGTCTAGTCTATTTAGGAGAGCATTTTGTGCTTGGCAGCCACCGGTGACAAATGTTTCCTGCCTGGTTCTGATGATGGCTGGAAGTTTTCCCTTCTGTTTCTCCCGTTTATTCGGTGCCTGAATCTACTCCAGATAAGTTTACTGTTTCTGTGCTTAATTACTAGATTTGCACTTAATAGTGTTTCTGCTTATTCAATTTGGTTCTGTGTCTCTTTTCTTGTATGTGAGGATCTGTCTTTCTTCTTTTGTGAGCAGGGCAGTTCCTCCAGCAAGAAAGGGAGCTTTCTCCCTGTTTATGTTTGGAGTATTTGCACTTTAGAATATTATTTGTTCTGTGATTGTTTCTTCCCATTATATCTGCAGTTCTGTTTAAAGTGTCTGGCACAAGAGTACCTGATATACTGAGGGAAAGACCCAGTGGTCTCAGATCTTTTTTCCTCTCATGAAATTGGTATTTTTTGCAGGTTTTTTTGCTGGCTGCAATCAGTTATCTGTCCTGTCCTATCTAGTATGTCGGCCTCACCTTTGCTGATCTATATTTTCTGTGTATTGTGTTTTCATAAATCACTGTCGTTTACATGTTGGGGGCTTGTCATTCCTTTGGGGACTACTCCGAGGCAAGTTAGGATTCCTTATTTTTATCTTTGAGGTGTAGCTAGTTTCTCTGGCAGTGACGAGATGTCTACCCTGTTTCCCCGAAAAGAAGACACTGTCTTATATTTTTTTTTGCCCTGAAAAAAGCACTATGTCTTATTTTCAGGGGGTGTCTTATTCTCGAGGAGACATGGTTGGGGGTAAGTTTACCCTCCACAAAAAGCAGACCCCACCCCCCATCCCAGGATCGTCATACTTACCAGCCCAGGGCGTCTGTATGGCTCCCAGATCCTTCTGTGACCTCCCATCAGGTACGCTGCATGCCTCCCCTGCGTCTGGCCGACATCAGATCACACACACACACACACACAATTCTCCCTGTGATCTCCCTGCAGCTGTGCTCCCCTGCGTCTGGCCAACATCCGATCTCTCACACACACACACACACACACACACACATATCAGATCACACTCACTCACAA
The DNA here is from genome assembly GCF_048569485.1 of Anomaloglossus baeobatrachus. Classification (NCBI taxonomy): domain Eukaryota; kingdom Metazoa; phylum Chordata; class Amphibia; order Anura; family Aromobatidae; genus Anomaloglossus; species Anomaloglossus baeobatrachus. The sequence continues at coordinate 568,196,962 of NC_134357.1, read as the reverse complement.
ACACACACCCACCCCACTTCTTCCCACCCACCCCACGATCCCAGCAGCTGTGCTGCACGCCGTGCTCCTCTGCCTCCTGCCGACACTCACAGATCCGATCGCTTACGTTCACACACAGTCACACATCTGATCGCATACTCACACCCCACTTCTCCCTGTGCCCTCCGGTGGGCGGTCCCATCAGCTGTGCTGCACGCCGTGCTCCTCTGCCTTCTGCCGACACTCACAGATTCGATCGCATACACTCACACACACACTCACACATCAGAACCACTCACACATCAGACAGCATACACGCACACATCCGATCGCATACACTCACACTGACGATATCGCACATACGTGCTCACACACTCACAACATCCGGAGATACCAGATGCTTCCGGCCATGTGATCCTCCGGCAGGACCTGGAAGGTCACTGCATGCACAGTATCGCCGCCGAGAAGCAAGCGATATCACTGGATGTTGTGAGTGTGTGGATGCGATCTGATGTGTGTGTGAGGTGTGTGTGGGAGTGAGTGTGATCTGGTGTGTGTGTGTGTGTGTTCCGCCGCTGCAGGACCTTGATGCGCTCACCTGCTCCCGGTCGGCTTCTGGTGAGTATGATCGGGGGTCTTCTGTCTTCTCTCTTCTGGGGGTGCCCGCTGCCTATAATGAAGTGTCCTGCAGTGTCTTTAACTCTTTCACCGCTGCATGACACTTCATTATTGACCGCAGCTATGTCTTATTTTCAGGGGATGTCTTATATTAAAGTTTCCCTGAAAACTCCTGGGATGTCTTATTTTTGGGGGATGTCTTATTTTCGGGGAAACACGGTAGGTGTGTTAGGAAGATCCCACTGCTACTTCTAGTGTTGTTCGATAGGGGATTGCGGTCAGCTTAGTTTCCAACTACTCTTGTGGTTTTGTTTTTTCTGATTAATGAGATTTTTCATGATTGTCCACGGTTACCAGATCATAGCAGGGATTGCTCCGACAAGACATGCAGGCCCTGAGAGGCCAAATTACGGAGTTCGAGACCAGGATATCCCACCTTGAGGACGCTGTAACCCCTTATGTCTTCTAAACTAACTAAGGAGGCAGGATCCATGAGTGCTTGGCAACAGAAAGCGGACAACTCAGAGAACAGGATGTGCCAGAATAATATCCATGTTATAGGACTTCCAGAGCGTTCGGAAGGTCAGCAGCCTGAGCATTTTCTGGAAGAAGAGCTCAAAACCAACCTGGTCAATGACTTCTTCATTACCTTTGCAGTGGAGCGGGCTCGTAGAGTCCCTACATGACCCCTCCCTCTGGGCGCACCTCCCAGGTCCTTCCTGGCACGACTCCTCAATTGGAAGGTCAGGGATACAGCTTTGCATCTGGGCAGGCAGAAAGGCCTGCTCAAGTATGATAAAGTCACAATTTGCTTTTTTCCTGATCTTTCAGCGGATCTTCAGAAGCAGAGAACCTGGTTTCGGGACGTAAAAAAAGTCACTTAAAGAGCGCAACAGCATATATTCCATGGTCTACCCTGCTCACCTATGGATTATCCACAAGGGCAAATCTTTGGGGGTTTTTTTCCACCCCAGACGAGGCTACCAAGTGGCTTCAACTGCACCCAGGATGCAGGGGAAAGTGATTCCACCTTTTCGTCACTAGCTTCTCCGCCTTGACCGGGTATATCAGTTTGCCAGAGTTGGACAGAGAGGCGGAGCAAGTATTTTTCTTTTGGTTATTCCCTCATGTTGGAGGTGTTGCCAAACTACCTGGAAAGGGGACACTCTATTGCTATGGAGGCTACAACATCTATACCTCACACTGAGTACAGTGGCGGTATCCCCTTGTTGGTTTGAACTGGAGGACACTGGACATTGCTCTTGTATTTTTGTGTTTACGTTTATATGTTTGATGCAGTGATGGTTTAATGTACTGATATCTATTGTTATTCTGCAAGTGACTGTGGCGCTAACCTTTTTTCTTTTGCAGAGTACGGTATAGAATTGGGGGCACCGGCACACTTTCCGGGCTGTGGTCGCAGGTATTTAGAGGGAGTCACCTGGGTCATGATGGGCTCCGTTGTTAAGTGTTTGGTATGGAACGTGAGGGGTCTTAAATCCCCAGGCAAGCTATCCAAGGTCTTTTCGCAGCTCTGGTGATACGGGCCCCACCTAGTGGTCCTGGTCGAAACACACTTAACTAGAGACACCGCTAAATTTGTACATAAACCATGAGTACAGTGGTCCATACACTCGTTTCATACAAGTTATTCACTGGGGGTCTCCTTGCTGATAGACAAATCTCAATGTTGAGACCTTCGGACTGCCCACAAGGACCCTGTGGGGCGGATTGTCTTTGTGCATGCAGTCATCGACTCTCCTATGTCATTCATTGTATATATATAACCCCCCCACCCCCCCACTAATTTAGCGATTGTTAAAGGAGCGGTCAGCTTTGCGCTAAACCATCCGGATGCCTACATACTGTGCATGGGGGATTTTAATTCCATCGTGGATAATGGCTTGGATAAATTCCAATCTGAGTGTGTCTCCAATGTGATGCCTTTGCCCCCCACTGCATTCTCAGTCTATATGAACGGAAATGGTTTATTGGACCTTTGGAGGCTACGTCATCCGAACGCGCGAGAGTAAACCTGCCACTCTTCCAAGCGTACTCTCCCGGTTGGATTATATATTTGGATCCAGTGGTCTGTCCATGTGGGAGATAATATAGAGCACGGCAACAGAGGTATTTTGGACCATAGTCCTGTAATGCTGTCATTTAGATTTAGCAGATTGACGCAGAGACCTCAGTGGAAGTTAAACACCTTTTAGCTAAAACTAATTGGGCCTAATGATAGGATCCCCGAGCAATTAGATTGCTTTAAAATGTGCATACAGAGCCCCAACACGCCATTACCTTCTGGGACACTCTAAGGCGGGCTTTGCACACTACGACATCGCAGGTGCGATGTCGGTGGGGTAAAATTGAAAATGACGTACTTCCGGCATCGCATGTGACATCGTAGTGTGTAAAGGTTCGATGATACGATTAACGAGCGCAAAAGCGGCATAATCGTACTATCGGTGCAGCGTCGGCGTAATCCATAATTACGCTGACGTGACGGTCCGATGTTGTTCCTCGCTACTGCGGCAGCACACATCGCTGTGTGTGAAGTCGTAGGAGCGAGGAACATCTCCTACCGGCGTCACCGTGGCTTCCGTAGGATATGTGGAAGGAAGGAGGTGGGCGGGATGTTTACATCCCGCTCATCTCCGCCCCTCCGGTCCTATTGGCCGCCTGCCGTGTGACGTCGCAGTGACGCCGCACGACCCGCCCCCTTAATAAGGAGGTGGGTCGCCGGCCAGAGCGACGTCGCAGGGCGGGTGAGTCCATGTGAAGCTGCCGTAGTGATAATGTTCGCTACGGCAGCTATCACAAGGATATCGCAGCTGCGACGGGGACAGGGACTATCGCGCTCGGCGTCGCAGCGTGCAAAGTACCCCTTAGGCCTATTTGTGTGGCTGCCTAATATCAACCATCTCCTATATCAAGATGATGTGGCTGAACAGTGGGTTAACGAGGCAGAAAGGGTATACATATCTAATCCCTCTAATGATAACAGGCTAGTGGCTGCACTTGCATAGACATTATGTGCAACATACAGACACAAAATCTAAGCGCAAATTATTTTTTACGTGACAGTCCTACTCTGAATTGGGGAATTAATCCAGTAAACTCCTGCCCTTTATGGTCAGGCAGCATAGCTCTTCTAATACTATTCTTCAAATCCGTAAGTTCGACAGTAACTTAGTCATCTCCCCGACAGATATCCTCCAATGCTTTAGGGATTTTTATAGCTCCCTATATAGGTGTAGGAGTGGGGCGTCTGGGGATGACTGTTTGGCGTATCTGGCCCACGTGAACTTCCAGAGGCTGACTGCTGCTCAACAATCCTTTTTAGATGCTGACATTACTCTAGATGAGCTTAAATCTGCAATTGCTGATTTGGGTGTGGGTAAGGCCCTAGGGCCGGATGGTTTCCCTGTAGAATTATATGGGAGGTATCAGGACCTTCTACTGTCACCCCTGTTAGAGGTTCTTGTGCTGGCCACCTGGGGAGCTTCCCTTCCAGACTCCTTTTATGAAGCCAACATAATGAACTAGTAAAGGAGGGGAAGGACCACTTGGAATGTGGATCATATTGCCCCATCTCCTTAGTCAATGTGGACTAAAAACTCTTTACTAAAATATTGGCGACTAGGCTGAACTGGGTAATCCTAGATGTTATCAATCTAGATCAAACGGGCTTAATGCCAGGGAAGAATACTGACATTAATATCAGAAGAGTTCAGTCGGTTGTCCAATATAGTACTAAGGTGGTGGACAACAAATAGGCCTTGGCCTTGCTGGACGCCCTGGAGTGGAAATTCTTGATGGCCTGCTTCCAGAACTTCGCTTTTGGTCCCCGATTCTGTGCCTGAATCTGGATGTTATACCGGGCCCCTAAAGCCAGAATGGTGGTCAATGGGATCTTGTCTGAGCCTCTTATTAGAAAGGGGGTGTTCCTTGTCCCCGCCACTCTTTGCCCTGGCCATTGACGCTTTAGCAATTAAGATACCTTTTGACAGACTGGTTGAGGGTATCCGGATTGCTGACTGGGTGGATAAGATCGGTCTGTATGCCAACGATATGATTATATTTATGGATGGTGGGGAGTGGTCGCTGCCTTGGGTTGTTGAGATTATAGATGACTTTACTAAATATTCTCGATTGGGCATTAATTGGGACAAATCTAATCTGATGTCACTCTCCCGGGGTCCACGCCCTACTTAGAGGCTTTAGCTCCTCTGTGCTTAGTCTCCGACTTTAAATATTAAGGCATCATTATCCAAAAAGATCGAAAACGTCACCTCTCATCTAATATCTACCCCCTTCTAGAACTGGCTAAATGTAAATTCCTGGTATGGGGTAAACTTCCTTTATCAGTTCCGGGCATATTAATTTGATAAAGATGATATTGCTCCCCAAATGTAACCATTTTTTCCAACATAGTGCAGTTTTAGTCCCCAAATAATTCTTATGGGGAGATAAGGTATGCACACCAGTGACTATGGAAGGGGAATACATGGAATAGCAGAAACTGCTGTGTGAATACTGACATGAAAAATTCAATAGCTATTTGTAAGAATGAAATGTGAAAAATGGAACCTGCATTACTGCCATGAATATATGAATAAAGAGAAATTTAGCTACTGAATTGATCAATGCAATAGAGCCCCAACACTACGCCAAAGTATTTCTCTACGTTGGGGTCCCTAGCTTGTGTGTGTCCTCTCATGCAGTTAAAAAACTTACCGTGTATGGGAGGCTGAGACCCAGGCTATATATACGATGTGGATTGGCAATAGGTGTGTATGGGGAGGGTTCACAAACGAAAAACTACTAACATTAAGGAATAACGTTTGGAACTCCATTCTATGTCTGAACTGGGTGCAAAAAACCTAAAAAACATCACTATGGGGAGATAAGGTATGCACACCAGTGACTATGGAAGGGGAATACATGGAATAGCAGAAACTGCTGTGTGAATACTGACATGAAAAATTCAATAGCTATTTGTAAGAATGAAATGTGAAAAATGGAACCTGCATTACTGCCATGAATATATGAATAAAGAGAAATTTAGCTACTGAATTGATCAATGCAATAGAGCCCCAACACTACGCCAAAGTATTTCTCTACGTTGGGGTCCCTAGCTTGTGTGTGTCCTCTCATGCAGTTAAAAAACTTACCGTGTATGGGAGGCTGAGACCCAGGCTATATATACGATGTGGATTGGCAATAGGTGTGTATGGGGAGGGTTCACAAACGAAAAACTACTAACATTAAGGAATAACGTTTGGAACTCCATTCTATGTCTGAACTGGGTGCAAAAAACCTAAAAAACATCACTATGGGGAGATAAGGTATGCACACCAGTGACTATGGAAGGGGAATACATGGAATAGCAGAAACTGCTGTGTGAATACTGACATGAAAAATTCAATAGCTATTTGTAAGAATGAAATGTGAAAAATGGAACCTGCATTACTGCCATGAATATATGAATAAAGAGAAATTTAGCTACTGAATTGATCAATGCAATAGAGCCCCAACACTACGCCAAAGTATTTCTCTACGTTGGGGTCCGTAGCTTGTGTGTGTCCTCTCATGCAGTTAAAAAACTTACCGTGTATGGGAGGCTGAGACCCAGGCTATATATACGATGTGGATTGGCAATAGGTGTGTATGGGGAGGGTTCACAAACGAAAAACTACTAACATTAAGGAATAACGTTTGGAACTCCATTCTATGTCTGAACTGGGTGCAAAAAACCTAAAAAACATCACTATGGGGAGATAAGGTATGCACACCAGTGACTATGGAAGGGGAATACATGGAATAGCAGAAACTGCTGTGTGAATACTGACATGAAAAATTCAATAGCTATTTGTAAGAATGAAATGTGAAAAATGGAACCTGCATTACTGCCATGAATATATGAATAAAGAGAAATTTAGCTACTGAATTGATCAATGCAATAGAGCCCCAACACTACGCCAAAGTATTTCTCTACGTTGGGGTCCCTAGCTTGTGTGTGTCCTCTCATGCAGTTAAAAAACTTACCGTGTATGGGAGGCTGAGACCCAGGCTATATATACGATGTGGATTGGCAATAGGTGTGTATGGGGAGGGTTCACAAACGAAAAACTACTAACATTAAGGAATAACGTTTGGAACTCCATTCTATGTCTGAACTGGGTGCAAAAAACCTAAAAAACATCACTATGGGGAGATAAGGTATGCACACCAGTGACTATGGAAGGGGAATACATGGAATAGCAGAAACTGCTGTGTGAATACTGACATGAAAAATTCAATAGCTATTTGTAAGAATGAAATGTGAAAAATGGAACCTGCATTACTGCCATGAATATATGAATAAAGAGAAATTTAGCTACTGAATTGATCAATGCAATAGAGCCCCAACACTACGCCAAAGTATTTCTCTACGTTGGGGTCCCTAGCTTGTGTGTGTCCTCTCATGCAGTTAAAAAACTTACCGTGTATGGGAGGCTGAGACCCAGGCAATATATACGATGTGGATTGGCAATAGGTGTGTATGGGGAGGGTTCACAAACGAAAAACTACTAACATTAAGGAATAACGTTTGGAACTCCATTCTATGTCTGAACTGGGTGCAAAAAACCTAAAAAACATCACTATGGGGAGATAAGGTATGCACACCAGTGACTATGGAATGGGAATACATGGAATAGCAGAAACTGCTGTGTGAATACTGACATGAAAAATTCAATAGCTATTTGTAAGAATGAAATGTGAAAAATGGAACCTGCATTACTGCCATGAATATATGAATAAAGAGAAATTTAGCTACTGAATTGATCAATGCAATAGAGCCCCAACACTACGCCAAAGTATTTCTCTACGTTGGGGTCCCTAGCTTGTGTGTGTCCTCTCATGCAGTTAAAAAACTTACCGTGTATGGGAGGCTGAGACCCAGGCTATATATACGATGTGGATTGGCAATAGGTGTGTATGGGGAGGGTTCACAAACGAAAAACTACTAACATTAAAGAATAACGTTTGGAACTCCATTCTATGTCTGAACTGGGTGCAAAAAACCTAGCAGTTTCTGCTATTCCATGTATTCCCCTTCCATAGTCACTGGTGTGCATACCTTATCTCCCCATAGTGATGTTTTTTAGGTTTTTTGCACCCAGTTCAGACATAGAATGGAGTTCCAAACGTTATTCCTTAATGTTAGTAGTTTTTCGTTTGTGAACCCTCCCCATACACACCTATTGCCAATCCACATCGTATATATAGCCTGGGTCTCAGCCTCCCATACACGGTAAGTTTTTTAACTGCATGAGAGGACACACACAAGCTAGGGACCCCAACGTAGAGAAATACTTTGGCGTAGTGTTGGGGCTCTATTGCATTGATCAATTCAGTAGCTAAATTTCTCTTTATTCATATATTCATGGCAGGAATGCAGGTTCCATTTTTCACATTTCATTCTTACAAATAGCTATTGAATTTTTCATGTCAGTATTCACACAGCAGTTTCTGCTAGTCCATGTATTCCCCTTCCATAGTCACTGGTGTGCATACCTTATCTCCCCATAGTGATGTTTTTTAGGTTTTTTGCACCCAGTTCAGACATAGAATGGAGTTCCAAACGTTATTCCTTAATGTTAGTAGTTTTTCGTTTGTGAACCCTCCCCATACACACCTATTGCCAATCCACATCGTATATATAGCCTGGGTCTCAGCCTCCCATACACGGTAAGTTTTTTAACTGCATGAGAGGACACACACAAGCTAGGGACCCCAACGTAGAGAAATACTTTGGCGTAGTGTTGGGGCTCTATTGCATTGATCAATTCAGTAGCTAAATTTCTCTTTATTCATATATTCATGGCAGTAATGCAGGTTCCATTTTTCACATTTCATTCTTACAAATAGCTATTGAATTTTTCATGTCAGTATTCACACAGCAGTTTCTGCTATTCCATGTATTCCCCTTCCATAGTCACTGGTGTGCATACCTTATCTCCCCATAGTGATGTTTTTTAGGTTTTTTGCACCCAGTTCAGACATAGAATGGAGTTCCAAACGTTATTCCTTAATGTTAGTAGTTTTTCGTTTGTGAACCCTCTCCATACACACCTATTGCCAATCCACATCGTATATATAGCCTGGGTCTCAGCCTCCCATACACGGTAAGTTTTTTAACTGCATGAGAGGACACACACAAGCTAGGGACCCCAACGTAGAGAAATACTTTGGCGTAGTGTTGGGGCTCTATTGCATTGATCAATTCAGTAGCTAAATTTCTCTTTATTCATATATTCATGGCAGTAATGCAGGTTCCATTTTTCACATTTCATTCTTACAAATAGCTATTGAATTTTTCATGTCAGTATTCACACAGCAGTTTCTGCTAGTCCATGTATTCCCCTTCCATAGTCACTGGTGTGCATACCTTATCTCCCCATAGTGATGTTTTTTAGGTTTTTTGCACCCAGTTCAGACATAGAATGGAGTTCCAAACGTTATTCCTTAATGTTAGTAGTTTTTCGTTTGTGAACCCTCCCCATACACACCTATTGCCAATCCACATCGTATATATAGCCTGGGTCTCAGCCTCCCATACACGGTAAGTTTTTTAACTGCATGAGAGGACACACACAAGCTAGGGACCCCAACGTAGAGAAATACTTTGGCGTAGTGTTGGGGCTCTATTGCATTGATCAATTCAGTAGCTAAATTTCTCTTTATTCATATATTCATGGCAGTAATGCAGGTTCCATTTTTCACATTTCATTCTTACAAATAGCTATTGAATTTTTCATGTCAGTATTCACACAGCAGTTTCTGCTATTCCATGTATTCCCCTTCCATAGTCACTGGTGTGCATACCTTATCTCCCCATAGTGATGTTTTTTAGGTTTTTTGCACCCAGTTCAGACATAGAATGGAGTTCCAAACGTTATTCCTTAATGTTAGTAGTTTTTCGTTTGTGAACCCTCCCCATACACACCTATTGCCAATCCACATCGTATATATAGCCTGGGTCTCAGCCTCCCATACACGGTAAGTTTTTTAACTGCATGAGAGGACACACACAAGCTAGGGACCCCAACGTAGAGAAATACTTTGGCGTAGTGTTGGGGCTCTATTGCATTGATCAATTCAGTAGCTAAAGTTCTCTTTATTCATATATTCATGGCAGTAATGCAGGTTCCATTTTTCACATTTCATTCTTACAAATAGCTATTGAATTTTTCATGTCAGTATTCACACAGCAGTTTCTGCTATTCCATGTATTCCCCTTCCATAGTCACTGGTGTGCATACCTTATCTCCCCATAGTGATGTTTTTTAGGTTTTTTGCACCCAGTTCAGACATAGAATGGAGTTCCAAACGTTATTCCTTAATAATGTAACCCAAATAATTCTTGTCATCCTTAAATACGCTAATAACCGGGTTTGTATGGCGCTATGCAAGACCAAAGCTAAAACTAACTACCCTGCATAGATCCAAACAACTGGGCTGGATAGCATTGCCAGATTTCTCTTATTATTATTTAGTGGGCCAATAAAAAGCGATGTCCTTCTGGATGCCTGGCTCTGTCTTGCCTAATTCTGAGAGTCATTTGGCTCATGCGGCGGGGACGAACTGTTTACTTGATCTTCTTGAAATGGGAAGATTGGGGTTGTGGATGTTGCTGCCACTTCATAGGCTGGCACTGCAGGTGTGGAGGATCTACATTTTTCTCATGTTATAGCCGAAATGCCCCTATGGCAAAATATGTATTTTCCCATGCAGTTGAATCACCCATCTTCCGCATTCTGGGGTGTGCATGGGGTTTCCTATCTGGATGAGAGCTACGAGTAAAATGTACTGTTATCCTTTGACCAGATCCAATCCAAGTTCAATGTTACTAGGTGTCACTTTTTCAGGTACTTGCAGCTTTGAACGGCAATCCAGCACCACATGAGGGGTACTCCTGGGACCGTTTTTATCTCCTCTTTTCCGTTGATAGGGATACTTCGGTCCCAGGGCCCAAAGGAACTGATCTCATCTCTGTATACATACCTACTGTCTGTGGGGAATGAGTCCCAACCCTTGGCAGTTAAAGAAAAGTGGGGACTGCTGGTTCTGAATATGCAGGAGGATGATTGAGAGGAAGTTTTGGAATCGCCTACTAAGGTCTCCCCATCAATTCACAATAAAATTATCCAAATTTATATAGTACACCAGACATATCTCACACCAGTGAGGTTAAGATGCGACGCCGGGAGGCGTCAGAGTGTCCACGGTGTTATGGGGAGTACGCAGACTTCGTCTATATGATCTGGGGCTGCCCAGTAATTGCTGCCTTTTGGTGTGAGGTGGTATCTCTTCTATCTTCCCTGGTCTCCTTACCTATACCTCTTGACCCATTGCTCTGCATGTTTGGAGTCCTAGATGAGGCTACTTCTGTCCATCACCACAAAATATTTCTTTGGGAATCTCTATTTATGGCCAGGAAACTTATAGCCCTGCGATGGATGGCCTGTTCCTCCCCGACGGTGCGTGCATTGGTGGAGCTAGTAAATGCAGTGCTCGCCTATGAACAGACAGTATATCACAATAGGGGTTGCCCTGGAAAATACGATAAGGTCTGGGAGATGTGGAATTCCTCTTCTTTGACGTTACCCACGTAAATGTAATAACTGTCTGGATTGCCTATTCACTCTTATATTGCAATAAATATATTAGGGTCTGGTATTAAAGTTGAATGTTCCTTGGTTGGTGCCTAACGGTTACTGTGATAATGTTACTATGTGTTACTTTTCTTTGGTTCTTTGTGTATTATTAACGTGCACATGCACCCCAGGCACCTGGAATATGTGCATCTCCATACAGAATCCTTTTAAAAGTTTTACATGTAAGTATTGTATATGTTCTTATTGTACCTGGCTGATATCTGTTTTTTAATAAACAAATAAAAAAAAAATCTTCTAATAAAAGAGAAACCTCATGATTTAGCTCATCAATAGAGATCTCTTCGCCAAAAAAATTACCAAACTGCATCATGTGAGGCCATGACAGTTAAATGTATATGACATTAAGTCCGTCCATCCATGCAAAAGCCAAGAGGTGACGTCCAGGCAAAATATCAGACACCAAGTCGCTCATCACAAGGTCTATCAGTTCTGGCGCAGGAAAGATGCCAGTGGAGGCGGCTCATATGCTTCACAATAGTGAAATCACAGACGTCCATGCAAGCACCGAACGACGCACGTTACTCAAGTGTGGAATGGTGACCCAAAACAAAGGTGAAGAAGACTCGACTTCAATATCATCATAAGAAGCGTTGGCTCAAGATTGCAAAGAGCGAAAAGTGGACAACAGAAGATTGGACACTGGTGATTTAGAACGAGGAGACGAAAGTCAATAGACGGATGTGATAGGTGCAAATGGGTTTGAAAGAAACAAGTACTAATGAATCAAGAAATTGAAGGAACTGTCAAGTTCAGTGGAGGAAACCTGATGATATGGGGGTGTTTCTCTGCAAAAGGTGATGGATACTTGACCAGGATCGATGGTGGTCTCAATGCTGAGCTATATGTGAATTTGCTACAAGACGAGTTACTTCATACACTCGAGTACTATGGGAATGAAAAGGATCAAATAGTGTTCCAGCAGGACAATAACCCGAAGAATACATCAAGACTGGTCAAGAAATGGATCAATCACAATGAGGTAGAGGTGCTGGATTGTCTATCTTGTCTTATAGCTAACAATGTCATAGGGTTCAGCTAACACTGATTGGTGGGGAAGTTTCACATTTCTCTTTACGCCCCTACTGCTCTTATTGGTGCATGTTTCAGAGGGACAAGGCCTTTGACTGTGACCTTATTTAAACTGGTCACACGTACCAATAAAGGATAAGTCTTTTAGTACACCATAGTAAGCGTGTGTGCTATATTGATTTTCCAAGCGCTCATAAAACAAATCTTACTAATTTGAAGTTCCAGAGGCGAAGGAGTGTATTTCGCTCACACCACCTACAATTGTAATCTCGACAGCCCAGTTCACAGCTGATGCGATCACGCTATAAACGATAGGGTTTGATGATCTGAGTAGGAGGATGAAAGGGATGCCACTGAAAAACCAGTGATTCGAGGATGGTAAACTGGTGATTTTTTTTTTATTTGTCAACACGTTTCTGAGAATCTTCTTCATCAGGACAAACAAAAAAAAAACCAAACTATCACATGAAGTCTTCTTGATAGTGAGTGGTGGCTATATTATACCTATATATTGCTGTGTGAAATTTTTTCCTAGTATGGATGGATGTATAGGAGTCTTCCTAGCTAGAGATGAGCAAACCTTTGGGAGGTTCGATTCGCTGGCAGCAAGTGAACCAAACCTCCACTTGTCTTGCCCAAGGAGGTTTGAAATTACTGATTGTCAGTTTGAGTCTCCGCCCGTATACAGCCAGCCATAAGCTTTTTATTTTGTTGCACACTACATCTGAACACGCTGTTGTTAGCCCCAGTGTGAGCTGATCAAACACTGCAAGCAGCTCGCACTGGACTGAGCACCATACGTACCTGAGCACAGCGCAAGTTAAGTTCACACGTAAAGCATTCGGACTTGAACCTGAAACCTCGGGTTCGCTCATCTATATTCCTAGCCGCAGCAGTAGTGTAATATGATTAATGCAATTATGCTATAAAAGGATGACTTCAAAAATATGAATGTGACTTAAAAAAAAATCCCCTCATACAGCCAAATCAGATCTCATGCTTTGCACTAAGGAGGGGCAACACCCTGAAACACGTGTCTAAAAAAATTGAGATTCTGGTTTGGCTTTTTACTAAGTCACTTGGTAAGGCTCGTTAAAGGATCGATTTTGACTTTCAGCATTGCTACTTCCACTAGGTGGCATTAGAGTTCAACTCTCTGAAGATATGATTTACATATTTAATTTCCCAGAGGAGCATTGCATGGCTTATATGTTTCCTTACCTTGGCATGTAAAACTTTGAATCATCATCATCCCTTTAATTCAGGCAGTCAAACCACACAAAATAGTGAATAAATAATATTTACCTCTTCTCTGCTTTACATCAGCACCATCTGTAAATGTTCTTTTAATTTCATGTTATATTTGATATTAGAAGCTTTAAAATTGTAGCAGTAATTTTTATTTTTTTTTTCAAGGAAATTTACAAAACTTATTTTTTTTCGGAACCTATTCAGTTTTGAGTTGACTTTGGGGGACCTATGTAGTGGAAAACTCCCCAATGTAATATTATTTTTAAAACATCGCCCCTCAACATATTCAAAACTGCTGTCATGTAGTTTATTAACATTTCAGATTCTTCTCAGGAATTAATGCAAAGTGGCTTGACCGGAAAGAAAAATGTAATTTTTAACACCTAAATATCGGTAACTTCTGAACAGGTCACTATAACTGGCCAACTCTAAAGCCATTATTTCTCCATCAAGATCACATGATCATAATCACAGGATGTCGATGGGGTTAAAGAGGATCCCCCACAGTCTATTAATCATCTAGATGCCATACTCACTATTGACAGCAGCATTTGAGAGGTTAAACAGCCATAGTCTATTCCAAGACCGACCGTGACTCATGCAGCAGGGTGTCAGCTATAGGGTACAGCTGACCTCTGCTTAATTTTCACCCACTAGGTCCAGGTAATGCTAATCACTTATATCTCAGGTCAGTTGTAAGTCGTATTGGTGGAAATTCTACAGAGTTTTACGACGCCTCTCTCTTCTACGTGATCAGATGTGGAGAGCTGCTGCTGTACTTGACCAGACCAGTTGAAGAGGGAACCATCCAGTGGTTAGCTGGCCTCTTGTAATCATTGAGACAGATGGCCATCCCATAAAGAACATGTCTTTTCACTGTAATACATTTTCAAAATTGTCAACATGAAAATGGCTCCTCCCATCTGTGAGTGCTTAGATGCATAAAACGTTGATTTAGGGAATAATAACCTTTCCCACATTCTTGACATGAAATGGCTTCTCTCCTGTGTGAGTTCTATAATGTTTAGCAAGATTTGATTTCTCTGTAAAACATTTCCCACATTCTGAACAAGAAAATGGTTTCTCTCCTGTGTGAGTTCTTTTATGATTAACAAGATTTGATTTCTCTCTAAAACATTTTCCACATTCTGGACATGGATATGGCTTCTCTCCAGTGTGACTTCTCTGATGTCTATCAAGATTTGATTTCTCTGTAAAACATTTCCCACATTCTGGACATGGATATGGTTTCTCTCCAGTGTGACTTCTCTGATGTCTATCAAGATTTGATTTGTCTGGAAAACATTTCCCACATTCTGGACATGAAAATAGGTTCACCCCAGTGTGAATTCTCTGATGTCTACCAAGATGTGATTTTCTCATAAAACATTTCCCACATTCTAAGCATAAAAATGTCTTCTCCCTTGTATGAATATGTCGCCATTCAATATTATACCCATTGTTTTTAATTTGATTAGCAGTCTGTAATGAGTCAGAAGAAATACAATCTGATATATCTTTGCTGTGAAGGGATGGAGATATGTATGGGATAATGGCATGTTCTTCAAATCTATCTTGTGTGATATCAAGATCATCTGTTTTATAATCTGAAAATATTAGAAATCCATCTGAGCTCCTGGTACAGTTATCTGCCAAGAAAAAAAAAGTATAGATTTTTTTCCTTTCAAACAATTCCATGCAATTTATAGTAAAATTCAATTATCAAGTGACCAAATCAGCAGTGGCACCCAGAGTCCTTTATAGTGGGTTTAAAAGTTTACAATGTTATGTCAACAGTTTACACTCAAACAGTGGGTACGGAAAGTATTCAGACCCCCTTAAATTTTTCACTATTTGTTTCATTGTAACCATTGGGTAAATTCAAAAAAGTTATTTTTTTTCCTCATTAATGTACACTCTGCACCCAATCCCTCATCTTGACAGAAAAAAAAACCGAACTGTAGAAATTTTTGCAAATATATTAAACAAGAAAAACTGAAATCTCACATGATCATAAGTGCTCAGACACTCATATGTGAGTCACATGCTGTCCATTTCATTGTAATCCTCCTTTAGATGGTTCTACTCCATTGTAGACCAGCTGTGTTTAATAAAACTGATAGGACTTGATTTGGAAAGGCGCACACTTGTCTATATAAGACCTCACAGCACACAGTGCATGTCAGACCAAATGAGAATCATGAGGTTAAAGGAACTGCCCAAGGAGCTCAGAGAAAGAATTGTGGCAAGGCACAGATCTGGCCAAGGTTACAAAATAATTTCTGAAGTACTCAAGGTTCCTAAGAGCACAGTGGCCTCCATAATACTGAAATGGAAGAAGTTTGGGACCACCAGAACTCTTCCTAGACCTGGCCATCAAGTTAAACTGAGCAATCGTGGGAGAAGAGCCTTGGTGAGAGAGATAAAGAAGAACCCCAAGATCTTTGTTGCTGAGCTCCAGAGATGCAATAGGGAGATAGGAGAAAGTTCCACAATGTCAACTATCACTGCAGCCCTCCACCAGTCGAGCCTTTATGGCAGAGTGGCCCGACGGAATCCTCTCCTCAGTGCAAGATATATGAGAGCCCGCAGAGAATTTTCAAAAACAAAAAGGACTACAAGACTATGAGAAATAAGATTCTCTGGTCTGATGAGAAGAGGATATAACTTTTTGGTGATAATTCTAAGCGGTATGTGTGGAGTAAACCAGGCACTGCTCATCACCTGCCCAATACAATCCCTACAGTGAAACATGGTGGTGGCAGCATCATGCTATAGGGGTGTTTTTCAGCTGGAGGGACAGGACAACTGGTTGTAATTGAAGGAAAGATGAATGCATCCAAGTACAAAGATATTCTGGAAGAAAAGCTCTCCCAGAGTGCTCTGGACCTCAGACTTGGCCGAAGGTTCACCTTCCAACAAGAAAATGACCCTAAGCACACAGCTAAAATAACAAAGGAGCGGCTTCAGAACTCTTCTTGACTGGCACAGCCAGAGCCCTGACCTAAACTCAATTGGGCATCTTTGGAGAGACCTAACAGGAGGATGCTTCAACTCAATACTGAGCAAAGGGTCTGAATACTTATGACAATGTGATATTTCAGTTTTTCTTGTTTAATAAATTTGCAAAAATTTCTATATTTCTGTTTTTTTCTATCATGATGGGGTGCAGAGTGTACATTAATGAGAAAAAAAATAAACTTTTTTGAATTTACCAAATGGCTACAATTAAACCAACTGTACACTCCCTTACAGATACTTGTCTAAGTAAACACATTTGTAAAGGTGCTATTGACATGACTTTCTGAATTTCCCAACAGCCGAAACTGAGATTTAAAGAACATTCGGACGTTAGAGTCAAAAGGAAACAAAAAAAAAGCTGTAGATTGGGAAAACTATAGTCCAGTGGAAATCTCAGAAATCTGTGGAATTCATGAAAGAGTTTGTCCATCTAGAGTTTCTGTTTTTGAAGAAAAGCAATGCAACACACTAAAATAAATAATTGTAAAGGAGTAAATTATACTTACCTTTCAATCCCAGATGCTCTATTTCCAATGCAGCCCCAATACCTCGATGGTCCCTCCTTACTCAACCTTTCTGCCAGAAGATCATTAGACCTCTGTAGTCAATCACTGACCCAAGAAGTGAAAAGCGGGTTTCCATTTTGGCCAGTGATTGGCTGCAGCGTTCATATGTCCATGCTTTGAGAACGGGATACATGGAGATACATCATGTTGTATTTAGTTATTTAATTTGAGGGAAAAAAAAGTGTCATGTCAATTTTGCCATTAAAATAAGCTGATAAAAAAAATATATAAAAAATCCTGGGTTATTCTTACACGGTTTATAAATCAGATTTTTGAACCACTAGAATTCATACAATCTAAAATACTACATACAATTGTACCAGCCAGAAAACGAGTAGAATTTAGTGGTCACTACTCACCTGGGTAGCCATATGTAGGAATCTCCTCTTTACATCGCTCATCACCCCTCACATATGTCTCTGTAGTATTAATATGGGTCAGATCTTCCCCCTGAAACAAATATTGTAAAAGTCACAGAGAGATGGAGAAGTCCCATCTATGATCAGCTCTAATCCTGCCATCTCCACCGCTCTCATTACACAAGTATAAACCATATAATACTGGAGGATAAAACAAGACTGAGCACAAGACCTTCACAGCCGTCTACACATCACAGGGAGATTTCATGGCCCCTTCTCTCCATCTACCTGATGATCCTGAGGAACATCGGGGTCTTCTTGTTTACAGTCCTGTGGGAGAAGAGGACGGGGACATCTCTCTGGTGTTGTCCTCTTAATGGATAGACCTGGAGGAGACACATACAGGGACTGAATTCATTCCTTATATACAGATAATTATAGGCCGTGTGTATTTAGTCCTGTCTATTACCTGGTGATGTGAGGGGCTGGGGAACCTCCATCATGACGTCCTTGTACAGATCTTTGTGTCCTTCTAAATACTCCCACTCCTCCATGGAGAAATAGACGGTGACGTCCTGACACCTTATAGGAACCTGACACATACAATGATACCGTCACCCCCGATCCCTTCATAGCGTTACTGTATAATGTCCCAGCATTCCCAGCAGTGTCACCTCTCCAGTCAGCAGCTCAATCATCTTGTAGGTGAGTTCTAGGATCTTCTGGTCATTGATGTCCTCATGTATCGGGGGGTGAGGTGGAGGCCCCGTGATTGGGCTCAGGGGTCTTCCCCATCCCTCAGACACAGGGGCCTGACAGCGCTCACTAGAGGTCTTCTTCACTACTGTGTAATCCTGGTTATGGAGAGACACAGTAAGAAATCTCACTCCAGACATTTCCAGAGTCCTCACCTCTCCAGTTCTGTCCATCTGTTATTCCCATAGATAAGAATGGTGTAATGTGACGTCATCAGAATCTCTCACCTCTCCAGTAAGCCGGAAGAGGATCTCTAGGGTGAGGTGTAATATCCTCTCCGCCATCTTGTCCCTGTCCATATCCATCCTTCACGGGGCAATCACGAGAATTCTCTTCTATAGAAGATCTCCACTGAGAGGATCCGATATTGTAGGGACCTGAATAGGAAGAACAATCACAAATAATCCCATGTAAAAAGTGCTAAGGATATTGCATCTCCAAACAAGGCAGAGACAAAGTAGTGAGAAGTACAAGTCAGGGCTGGGTTCTAAAACAAATATCCCAATCTGTGATGATCCCCGGGAGCACCATCAAATCCATTATCATCAAATGGAAAGAACATAGTACCGCAACAAACCTGACAAGAGAGGGCCGCACACCAAAACTCAGCCCAGGCAGGGCATTAATCAGAAAGGCAGCACAGAGACCAAAAGTAACCCTGGACAGTCCAGCGCCCCAACACGTTCCAATGGACGGACAAGTGCCTAGGAAATCCCTGCCAGTACAGTTCTAGGAAATATTATTCATAAAGAAAAAAAAAGATAAAATACAGAAACGCCAAAAAGTGATAGAATAAGATCTGTCTCCTGGAATTATCTGTCCCCAGAATGTACGAGCTCCGAGCGCTAATACCGGCCCCTCCTACATCTACATCAGAGGGCGAGGAAGGAGACCTGCACCCCGGAGCGTGACGTCACATACACACCGGGAGGAAGGGGTTAATAATATGGAGAATGCGCCACAATAATAAAGACTCTGCACCTACCTCCACCTGCAGAGCCGCACACTAGATATATAATACCCTGCACCTACCTCCACCTGCAGAGCCGCACACTAGATATATAATACCCTGCACCTACCTCCACCTGCAGAGCCGCACACTAGATATATAATACCCTGCACCTACCTCCACCTGCAGAGCCGCACACTAGATATATAATACCCTGCACCTACCTCCACCTGCAGAGCCGCACACTAGATATATAATAACCTGCACCTACCTCCACCTGCAGAGCCGCACACTAGATATATAATACCCTGCACCTACCTCCACCTGCAGAGCCGCACACTAGATATATAATACCCTGCACCTACCTCCACCTGCAGAGCCGCACACTAGATATATAATACCCTGCACCTACCTCCACCTGCAGAGCCGCACACTAGATATATAATACCCTGCACCTACCTCCTCCTGCAGAGCCGCACACTAGATATATAATACCCTGCACCTACCTCCACCTGCAGAGCCGCACACTAGATATATAATAACCTGCACCTACCTCCACCTGCAGAGCCGCACACTAGATATATAATACCCTGCACCTACCTCCACCTGCAGAGCCGCACACTAGATATATAATACCCTGCACCTACCTCCACCTGCAGAGCCGCACACTAGATATATAATACCCTGCACCTACCTCCTCCTGCAGAGCCGCACACTAGATATATAATACCCTGCACCTACCTCCACCTGCAGAGCCGCACACTAGATATATAATACCCTGCACCTACCTCCACCTGCAGAGCCGCACACTAGATATATAATACCCTGCACCTACCTCCACCTGCAGAGCCGCACACTAGATATATAATACCCTGCACCTACCTCCACCTGCAGAGCCGCACACTAGATATATAATACCCTGCACCTACCTCCACCTGCAGAGCCGCACACTAGATATATAATAACCTGCACCTACCTCCACCTGCAGAGCCGCACACTAGATATATAATACCCTGCACCTACCTCCACCTGCAGAGCCGCACACTAGATATATAATACCCTGCACCTACCTCCACCTGCAGAGCCGCACACTAGATATATAATACCCTGCACCTACCTCCTCCTGCAGAGCCGCACACTAGATATATAATACCCTGCACCTACCTCCACCTGCAGAGCCGCACACTAGATATATAATACCCTGCACCTACCTCCACCTGCAGAGCCGCACACTAGATATATAATACCCTGCACCTACCTCCACCTGCAGAGCCGCACACTAGATATATAATAACCTGCACCTGCCTCCACCTGCAGAGCCGCACACTAGATATATAATACCCTGCACCTGCCTCCACCTGCAGAGCCGCACACTAGATATATCATACCCTGCACCTGCCTCCACCTGCAGAGCCGCACACTAGATATATAATACCCTGCACCTGCCTCCACCTGCAGAGCCGCACACTAGATATATAATACCCTGCACCTACCTCCACCTGCAGAGCCGCACACTAGATATATAATACCCTGCACCTACCTCCACCTGCAGAGCCGCACACTAGATATATAATACCCTGCACCTACCTCCACCTGCAGAGCCGCACACTAGATATATAATACCCTGCACCTACCTCCACCTGCAGAGCCGCACACCAGATATATAATACCCTGCACCTACCTCCACCTGCAGAGCCGCACACCAGATATATAATACCCTGCACCTACCTCCACCTGCAGAGCCGCACACCAGATATATAATACCCTGCACCTACCTCCACCTGCAGAGCCGCACACTAGATATATAATACCCTGCACCTACCTCCACCTGCAGAGCCGCACACTAGATATATAATACCCTGCACCTACCTCCACCTGCAGAGCCGCACACTAGATATATAATACCCTGCACCTACCTCCACCTGCAGAGCCGCACACTAGATATATAATACCCTGCACCTACCTCCACCTGCAGAGCCGCACACTAGATATATAATACCCTGCACCTACCTCCACCTGCAGAGCCGCACACTAGATATATAATACCCTGCACCTACCTCCACCTGCAGAGCCGCACACTAGATATATAATACCCTGCACCTACCTCCACCTGCAGAGCCGCACACTAGATATATAATACCCTGCACCTACCTCCACCTGCAGAGCCGCACACTAGATATATAATAACCTGCACCTACCTCCTCCTGCAGAGCCGCACACTAGATATATAATACCCTGCACCTACCTCCACCTGCAGAGCCGCACACTAGATATATAATACCCTGCACCTACCTCCACCTGCAGAGCCGCACACTAGATATATAATACCCTGCACCTACCTCCACCTGCAGAGCCGCACACTAGATATATAATACCCTGCACCTACCTCCACCTGCAGAGCCGCACACTAGATATATAATACCCTGCACCTACCTCCACCTGCAGAGCCGCACACTAGATATATAATACCCTGCACCTACCTCCACCTGCAGAGCCGCACACTAGATATATAATACCCTGCACCTACCTCCACCTGCAGAGCCGCACACTAGATATATAATACCCTGCACCTACCTCCACCTGCAGAGCCGCACACTAGATATATAATACCCTGCACCTACCTCCACCTGCAGAGCCGCACACTAGATATATAATACCCTGCACCTACCTCCACCTGCAGAGCCGCACACTAGATATATAATACCCTGCACCTACCTCCACCTGCAGAGCCGCACACTAGATATATAATACCCTGCACCTACCTCCACCTGCAGAGCCGCACACTAGATATATAATACCCTGCACCTACCTCCACCTGCAGAGCCGCACACTAGATATATAATACCCTGCACCTACCTCCACCTGCAGAGCCGCACACTAGATATATAATACCCTGCACCTACCTCCTCCTGCAGAGCCGCGCACTAGATATATAATACCCTGCACCTACCTCCACCTGCAGAGCCGCACACTAGATATATAATACCCTGCACCTACCTCCACCTGCAGAGCCGCACACTAGATATATAATACCCTGCACCTGCCTCCACCTGCAGAGCCGCACACTAGATATATAATACCCTGCACCTACCTCCACCTGCAGAGCCGCACACTAGATATATGGCTGCTCTGTGCTTCCAGGACCTGTGATGATGTCACATGGAGGGGAGGAGTCAGGGGTCACATGATCATCTCCTCAGTGTATGCAGGACTCTGCTGTGCTGGGTGTCATGGTGCTGGATGAGGGGAAGGTTATGTGTGGGGTCAGGAGGGGTTTACAGTGTGGATGTAGCAGAGCCGTGTGTGTACAAGGTGTACGGCGCGGAGCCGTGTGTGTACGAGGTGTACGGAGCGGAGCCGTGTGTGTACGAGGTGTACGGAGCGGAGCCGTGTGTGTACGAGGTGTACGGAGCGGAGCCGTGTGTGTACGAGGTGTACGGAGCGGAGCCGTGTGTGTACGAGGTGTACAAAGCAGAGCTGTGTGTGTACGAGGTGTACGGAGCGGAGCCGTGTGTGTACGAGGTGTACGGAGCGGAGCCGTGTGTGTACGAGGTGTACGGAGCGGAGCCGTGTGTGTACGAGGTGTATGGAGCGGAGCCGTGTGTGTACGAGGTGTACGGCGCAGAGCCGTGTGTGTACGAGGTGTATGGAGCAGAGCCGTGTGTGTACGAGGTGTACGGAGCGGAGCCGTGTGTGTACGAGGAGAGGAGCCGTGTGTGTACGAGGAGAAGAGCCGTGTGTGTACGAGGTGTACGGAGCGGAGCCGTGTGTGTACGAGGTGTACGGAGCGGAGCCGTGTGTGTACGAGGTGTACGGAGCGGAGCCGTGTGTGTACGAGGTGTACGGAGCGGAGCCGTGTGTGTACGAGGTGTACGGCGCAGAGCCGTGTGTGTACGAGGTGTACGGCGCAGAGCCGTGTGTGTACGAGGTGTACGGCGCAGAGCCGTGTGTGTACGAGGTGTACGGCGCAGAGCCGTGTGTGTACGAGGTGTACGGCGCAGAGCCGTGTGTGTACGAGGTGTACGGCGCAGAGCCGTGTGTGTACGAGGTGTACGGCGCAGAGCCGTGTGTGTACGAGGTGTACGGCGCAGAGCCGTGTGTGTACGAGGTGTACGGCGCAGAGCCGTGTGTGTACGAGGTGTACGGCGCAGAGCCGTGTGTGTACGAGGTGTACGGAGCGAAGCCGTGTGTGTACGAGGTGTACGGAGCGGAGCCGTGTGTGTACGAGGTGTACGGAGCGGAGCCGTGTGTGTACGAGGTGTACGGCGCAGAGCCGTGTGTGTACGAGGTGTACGGCGCAGAGCCGTGTGTGTACGAGGTGTACGGCGCAGAGCCGTGTGTGTACGAGGTGTACGGCGCAGAGCCGTGTGTGTACGAGGTGTACGGCGCAGAGCCATGTGTGTACGAGGTGTACGGCGCAGAGCCGTGTGTGTACGAGGTGTATGGAGCAGAGCCGTGTGTGTACGAGGTGTACGGAGCGGAGCCGTGTGTGTACGAGGAGAGGAGCCGTGTGTGTACGAGGAGAGGAGCCGTGTGTGTACGAGGAGAAGAGCCGTGTGTGTACGAGGAGTACGGCGCAGAGCCGTGTGTGTACGAGGTGTACGGCGCAGAGCCGTGTGTGTACGAGGTGTACGGCGCAGAGCCGTGTGTGTACGAGGTGTACGGAGCAGAGCCGTGTGTGTACGAGGTGTACGGAGCAGAGCCGTGTGTGTACGAGGTGTACGGAGCAGAGCCGTGTGTGTACGAGGTGTACGGAGCAGAGCCGTGTGTGTACGAGGTGTACGGAGCGGAGCCGTGTGTGTACGAGGTGTACGGAGCGGAGCCGTGTGTGTACGAGGTGTACGGCGCAGAGCCGTGTGTGTACGAGGTGTACGGCGCAGAGCCGTGTGTGTACGAGGTGTACGGCGCAGAGCCGTGTGTGTACGAGGTGTACGGCGCAGAGCCGTGTGTGTACGAGGAGAGGAGCCGTGTGTGTACGAGGAGAGGAGCCGTGTGTGTACGAGGAGAAGAGCCGTGTGTGTACGAGGTGTACTGAGCAGAGCCGTGTGTGTACGAGGTGTACGGAGCGGAGCCGTGTGTACGAGGTGTACGGAGCGGAGCCGTGTGTGTACGAGGTGTACGGAGCGGAGCCGTGTGTGTATGAGGTGTACGGAGCGGAGCAGTGTGTGTATGAGGTGTACGGAGCGGCGCCGTGGGTGTACGGAGCAGAGCCGTGTGTGTACGAGGTGTACGGAGCGGAGCCGTGTGTGTGCGAGGTGTACGGAGCGGAGCCGTGTGTGTACGAGGTGTACGGAGCGGAGCCGTGTGTGTACGAGGTGTACGGAGCGGAGCCGTGTGTGTACAAGGTGTACGGAGCGGAGCCGTGTGTGTACGTACACCTCACCCACCTCCTTCCTTCCTCATTGCCGGTGGACGCAGGTAAGGAGATGTTCGACGCTCCTGCAGTGTCACACATAGCAATATGTGATGCCGCAGGAACGAGGAACAACCTCGCTACTGACCAGACAATTTTTCATAAATAAACGACCTCTCTCAGACAAACGATTTTTGCCTCTTTTGCAATCGTTTAAAGTCGCTCCAGCCTGTCACACACTGCGATGTCGCCACCGACGCCGGATGTGCGTCACAAATACCGTGACCCCGACGATATATCGTTAGCGATGTCGCAGCGTGTAAATGGCCCTTAAGGCCTAAGCCACACGGCGAGAAAATTGGTGCGAGTGGAGTGCGATAAAACATCGTATTCCACTCGGACCAATTTTAGCCTGTGTGTCAGGGCATATGAGCAATTATTTTTTCAGCCCTAATCGGACCGAGAAAACAATCGCAGCATGCTACGATTGTAATACGAGACTTTTTCTCTCGCCCTCATTAAAGTCTATGGGGTGTGAGAATAATCGCACTGTACCGCACTGCACTCGCGGTACACCGGTGTACCGCGAGTGTAGTGCGAGAATGACAATAAGTGGCTACGGAGGAGAGAGGGAGAGAAATTCCTCCATCCACTCCTCAGTGCCAACCCACCCCCCGCAGCTGAGGTCCTCTTGCACAGTCGGACCTCAGTGGCAGGGACACTTGCCTGACACTCGGCTTCCGCTGTGCTGCCAGCATGAACCAAGTGTCATGCGAGGATCGCACTAGTGCCCAGTGTGGCCCTGGCCTAACAGAGCTATTTGTTTGTAGTGTTGGCTTCCCGTCCGTCCTAGCACCATATCCCTGCTCCCTCCTCTTTCCTGCAAGGCCATCCTGGTGCGCGATCCTCTGCTTACCTGCATGGTTGTCCATGTGTTGCTCTCACACACAGCCATCCTCATGTTGCGTGGTCCGCGGCTCACCTCATTAAGAGTAGCACACAAAGAATCAGACCGATCTGAAAAAGTGGCATGTTCCTCACCACAAATCTCAGTCCCACAGAGACTGGACTAAGATTTCTGGTGTAAGGAACACAACAGCTCATCATGAATTAGACGAGCTGTAGCGTCATCCCTTCTCTCTCAATAGCTTCTCTCACTGATGGAAGGGGCCAGAGCAACGCTTTAGGATTCTGGTCCCATCCTGTCTGCTCTGGTCTTCCAGCCTACAGCACCAGGCCTGTATGCAACCAGTTCTGCTCTACTGTGTTTGTCCTGCCTGTTCCCTGATATCAGTCTGTATCCTGTACCTGTGTCTGTATCCGCCTGCACCTGTCGTTCTGTCTGCCTCAGCCACCTCGGCTGTGTCCTGTGCCTGATCTCCCATGTCTGGTGATCTGTGCCTGCTGACCTGGACCCTGATGACCTAGACCCTATTTCTCAGAGTTCCCCCAGATGTCCTGCCCCGACTGCACCTGTCCAATGTCCTGTGCCTGATGACCTGTGCTGGAAGTTCTACACCTGCATGTACCTGTCGTGCATGTTCCCTTCCAGACTGTATTCCTTTTCTTCTCAATTTGTCCTTCCTGTGCCCGTCCTGTTCATTGCATAAGCCTGCTGTCACCCTCCACCGTTCAGCTGCCACAGTCCTGGTTACTGTCATTTGAGTGGCACCTGGCGTTCTGCTTCACAGGGGGGCACTTAGTTAAGCCACTCCCACTAACGGGTAAGCCTGGGTTCCCCTGATGGCTCAGTGGGTCCACTCTTGCTTGCTGTCCTCACCAGCATTTATGTTTGCATGTAGCAGAGCTTTGTGTCTATACAATTATGAGCAAAAGGGTAACAATGTTTTTGCTCTTTTGATTTTCAGGCTCAGTATCTCACCATCCTCTACATATTTCAGCAGAAGACGACCTTCATTTAATAGACAATCATCTTGGCTATCGCATACATGAATTTGACTTACAACTATTTAGAAAATAATCAGTTATACAGATTCTTGTCATGTCACTGCATTTTTATTGTTTTGCTCCTTAAAATCTAAATTTGCATTCTTATTATTTTGTTACCATACTATGAAGAAAAAGACATGGATCGCACATCCCAAAAATACAATGATCTAAAGCCGCTAGGCAAAAAATTAAATAGAACATGAGGTTCTTTTGTTACCATTCTAATCAGATTGTATTAAGCCCACTGCCACGTCACGGCAAACCTCTTGAGTGGGTCCCTAACCTGACCTTTTTGTGCGGCACTGTGCACTGACCACCGCCGCAGCGACAAAGCGCCAGCAGGGCGGGCGACCTGGTGCCTCACAGCACCCATGCTGCAAGGCAAAGCCCCCAAGGCTCCAGGCCGCGCCGCCCCACTGACACCACATCACCACAACAGCAGCCACCACACAGCACCAGCACACAGTGAGAGGAGCTGTGCACTCACCTCCCACTGGCTCCCATATGTGAACTGGGAGCAAAAAGAAGGCTGACCCCTCTTGCAGTCTCCTGCTGATTAAAATCACCTGTGCCAAATGGGGAGAGTGCAGATCCAAGTAAAGAGGGGGATAGAATGATATATACCATACTATGAAGAAAAAGACATGGATCGCACATCCCAAAAATACAATGATCTAAAGCCGCTAGGCAAAAAATTAAATAGAACATGAGGTTCTTTTGTTACCATTCTGATCAGAATGTATTAAGCCCACTGCCACGTCACGGCAAACCTCTTGCAGTCTCCACCAGGTCGCCCGCCCTGCTGGCGCTTTGTCGCTGCGGCGGTGGTCAGTGCACAGTGCCGCACAAAAAGGTCAGGTTAGGGACCCACTCAAGAGGTTTGCCATGACGTGGCAGTGGGCTCAATACAATCTGATCAGAATGGTAACAAAAGAACCTCATGTTCTATTTAATTTTTTGCCTAGCGGCTTTAGATCATTGTATTTTTGGGATGTGCGATCCATGTCTTTTTCTTCATAGTATGATATATATCATTCTATCCCCCTCTTTACTTGGATCTGCACTCTCCCCATTTGGCACAGGTGATTTTAATCAGCAGGAGACTGCAAGAGGGGTCAGCCTTCTTTTTGCTCCCAGTTCACATATGGGAGCCAGTGGGAGGTGAGTGCACAGCTCCTCTCACTGTGTGCTGGTGCTGTGTGGTGGCTGCTGTTGTGGTGGTGTGGTGTCGGTGGGGCGGCGCGGCCTGGAGCCTTGGGGGGCTTCGCCTTGCAGCATGGGTGCTGTGAGGCACCAGGTCGCCCGCCCTGCTGGTGCTTTGTCGCTGCGGCGTTGGTCAGTGTACAGTGCCGCACTAAAAGGTCAGGTTAGGGACCCACTCAAGAGGTTTGCCGTGACGTGGCAGTGGGCTTAATACAATCTGATCAGAATGGTAACAAAAGAACCTCATGTTCTATTTAATTTTTTGCCTAGCGGCTTTAGATCATTGTATTTTTGGGATGTGCGATCCATGTCTTTTTCTTCATAGTATGATTATTATTTTGTTAGTATTTGGTAAACCCACCTTTGGCTTTCAGCACTGTCTGAATACTTCTGGGCATGCTCTCAATCAGATTTCAGCATATCTTGATCAAAATCTGATCCCAGGTCTATTCTACACATTCCCAATGTTGGTGTATACTGCTCAGTTCACTTGGGGATGTATACAGCTTATCTTCATCTCTTCCTGCAAGCCTTCAAAAAATAAAACTCATGAAATAACCTAGCACAGAAATGATGGTTCCTTTCTTAACTTAATATTCTGTTGCACGACCTTTTGAGGCAATCACTGCAATCAAATGATTCCTGTAACTGTCAATAAGACTTCTGAACCTCTCAATAGGTACAGTGGGAAAAAAAGTATTTAGTCATCCACCAATTGTGTAAGTTCTGACACTTAAAAAGATGAGGTCGGCCTGTAATTGATATCATAGGTGACCACAACTATGAGAGACAAAATGAGAAAACAAATTCAGAAAATCACTGCGTCTGATTTGGCAAGATTTTATTTGCAAATTATGGTGGAAAATAAGTATTTGGTCACCTAAAAACATGCAAGATTTCTGGCTATCACAGAACTGTAACTTCTTTTTTAAGAGGCTCCTCTGTCCTCCACTCATTACCTGTAATAATGGCATCTGTTTAAACTTGTTATCAGTATAAGGCCCCTTTCACACGTCAGTGATTCTGGTACGTTTGTGCTGTTTTTTAAACGTACCAGAATCACTGACATACACAGACCCATTATAATGAATGGGTCTGCTCACACGTCAGTGATTTTTCACTGCACGTGTCTCCGTGCAGCGTACCCGCGTGTGCGTGATTGCCGCACGGAGACATGTCCATTTTTTTCTGGCATCACTGATGTTCCACGGACCACGCAGTGGTGTGGTCCATGAAACACGTGCCAGAAAAAAACGTGCATTTAAAATAATAAACATTTTAACTCACCCAGCGTCCAGCGATGTCCTCTGCAGCCCGTCCTCCCTGCTGCTTCTAAGCTGGCTGATTACTGTCGCGCATCTTAATGATGCACGACACAGCTGACCCGGAAGCAGCTGCTGCAGGGGTCACCGCCGGCCGGATGCTGCACCGCGGGAGGATTCAGCACCATGGAGAGCGGGCACAGGTGAGTTGATTGCTAAGTGCAATCACGGGCCACGGAGAACGGAGCCCGGATTGCACTTAGACAACCCACGTGTGCTGTGATTCACCGCACACGCAGGGACATGTGCGTGTTTTACACGCCAGTGAAAAACGTCTGTGTTTTTCACTGACGTGTGAAACGGGCCTAAAAGACACCTGTCCACAACCTCAGTCACACACCAAACTCCACTATGGAGTCAGATTCAAGTTATTTCTGTGACCATTGTGGGTTTTTCTTTCATTAAACAAGGGGTACCAACAATGTTGACTACGTGTGTAACTCATCTTGTAGGACACTCACATATAGCTCAGCACTGAAACCACCATGGATTCTGGTCAAGTATCTATTGCCTTCTGCTGAGAAACAGCCCCATATCATCAAGCTTCCTCCATTGAATTTGACAGTTCCTTCAATTTCTTGATCCGTAAGCCCCTTTTCCCTTTGTTTCTTCCAGACCCTTTTGCCCCCAAGAGAGCCTAGTCTATTGACTTTCGTCTCATCACTGAAATTCACCCATTTCTCATCTTCTACTGTCCTATTTTCGATCTTTGCAAAATTGACCTGACGCTTCTTATGATGATATTGAAGCTTCTTCACCTTTTTTGGGCCACCATTCCAGACTTGTGTAACATATGTTGCACGGTTCTTGCATGGATGACTATGTTCACTATTATGAAGCATATGAGCGGCCTCCATTGTCTTCTTTACTGCGTCAGAATTGAGAGTGGATGGTGAGATATGGAGCCTGAAAGTCAAAAAGGTCAAAACATAGTTATCCTTTTGCTTGTCAGTGTGTGCATGTAGTGGAGCTGTGTGTATTTATATACATGTAGTTTGTCTGTAGCAGAACTGTTTGTCTATATCATAAAATGTTAGACTTGGAAGAGACCTCCAGGTTCAGTGTCCAACCTTCTGCTCAATGCAGCTTTCACTAAACCATCTCAGAAAGATGTCTGTCCAGTTTCTGACTATTTGCATTGAAGGAGAACTCACCACCTCTCACAACAGCTTGTTCCACTCATTGATCACCCTCACTGTCAAAACGTATTCTAATATCTAAACTGTATCTTCTCCCTTTCAGTTTCATTCCATTGCTTCTCGTGTTTCCATGTGCAAATAAGAACAATAATGATCTCCCTTGACTGTGACTGGCGAGAACTGGACACAGCATTCCAGATGAGGTCTCACCAAAGAGCACTAGACAGGGAATGATTTCACGTGATTTCGTCTCTATGCTTCTCTTAATACATCCCAGAACTGGATCATTTATAAAAACATTGAATAACACTGGGGCCAAGACAGATCCCTGTGGTAGTCCACTTGAGATATTCTTCCATCTGGATGTGCAACCATTAATTACCACTCTGAGTAAAATAATGGTATCAGTTATGAATCCATCTAACCATAGACTTGTCAAGCCCATACTTAGCTATTTTTCAATAATGATAGTATGAGATACTTTCTCAAATGCTTTGCTGAAGTTGAGATATTTCCCTTATCTACCCAGTCAGTGATTCCATCATAGAAGGAAATTAGATTAGTTTGCTACAAACCCATGCTGCCTCCGGTTAACTACTATATTCTTACCCAAGTACTTACATACAGACGGTTTAATAATTTGTTTAAAGATCTTTCCTGGTATAGAAGTCATGCTCACTAACCTTTTAATTCCTGGCTCCTTCATCTTTCTTTGTTTGAAGATTGGAGAAGGTCAAAGGTTGCCCCTATCTTCTGGGACTTCTCCTGTACTCCAGGAATTTTCAAAGATTCTGGCCAGTGGTTCTGCAATTTCTTCTCCTATCTCTTCCAGTACCCTAAGATGTAATTTATCTGGACCAGGAGATTTAAATTAGCTAACTGTTCCCTCACTATCTCTCTGTTTATAGATAGCCTGGATTCTTCTATTCCATCAATAGTACAATGAAGCTCAGTTGATGTTACATTTGTTTTCTTAGAGAACACATACAAAATAGGAATTTAAAAGTCTGACCTTCAACATTATTTTTTACCACTTCACCCCTTTCATCCTGTAAAAATCATATAGCAGCTTTGACTTTTCTTTTCCATTTGACATACTCCCTAAAATCCTTTTTTATTGCTTTTGGTCTCCCTTGCAAGCCTTACTTCATTACTGGCTTTAGCTGTTCTAAAGCTTGCCCTGCAGACAGCATTCAGTTCAATATACATTTTATTTTATCTTTTTTAACAATTGTGTAAGTTCTGTGTTCAACCATTCTGGTGTCTTTAATTGCTTCCAATTCATCCATCTTTTAGGGATTGTTATTAGTGATGCGCAAGTGTGCGCACCACTGCTCGTTACTTGATCAAGCATTGGGGTTCTAGGGCAAGACCCAAGTACTGAGTATAATGGAAGTCAGTGGGAGACTCAAGCATGTTTAATCGCTGAGTAACGAGCAGTGGCGCTCATCACTAATTGTTACTTATTGTGCAGCAAGAATTTCATTTAGCATAAACTCCAATCCTTCTTGGACATTTCTGTCTTTTAGAAAATCCAGCCATTGGACCTTTCCTACGATCTTTCTGAGTTCATTATAATTTGCCTTTTATTAGTCCATCCTTAAAGTCTAAGTCATCACAGATCTTCCTCCTCTTGTAATCTAACATTCGAGGATAGCATTATCGCTGCTTCCTAAGTTTCCAGCCACCTTTACATCTTCAATCATTTCATCTGTATGTGCATGTACTGTGCATTTAGTAGAACAGGGTGTGTCTGTGCTTGTAGTTTTCATGTAGCTAAACTGTGTATGTCTATATGTTCATGTAGTTTGCATATAGCAGATCGGTGTGCATATAATACACACTTGAAAGAGAAACTAACAATAGATTTATTGCCTCCCTATTTGTCACAACAGGGCAAAGAGACACCTGGCGTGCAACACAAAAGAAGGGAAGAAACCAGGGTAAAGGGGTAAATGGGGGCCCTGACGATAAGGAGATGGGGTAGGGATAACCACTAAACACACACCTGAAACTAAATCCTGCACTCCATATCATACCTGGTCCTTTACCCCATGTGTGATCACGTGCTTAAGCCCTGGCTGACCATTGACTAGCTCTGGCTAGTCAGCTGGGCAGCAAGACACTAATCTTGCTACTACTGTTAAGGTGAACTCTTAACCAGAGATCACTAGTTGCCTACTGCCTGGCCGAATTGATATGGGCCAAGTGCATGCATAAAAGAATTCACACCAGACACAGTCGGATATGAAGTCTCTTCTTGGTCACAGTAGAAAATGGCACCAAACAGACAGAGGAGACTCATGCATCCTCTTGATATAGGCTAGGGGCGTACACAAGTTCAGATATGCCCATTTAGTGGGACAGTTCATGGGCTAGCGAATGGGGAGATCCGTGTTGCTGTTGATGGGCAGGTCTGACTCCAGTGGATGAAACCATGACGATGGGAGGGACGTCATCTGGTGCATCCATGCTGATGGTTTGGTCTGTGATGTCTTCTAGCTTGACCAGGGGTCTTCTTTCATCTGGACATTCCTTGCATTCCAAGCAAGGTGTGGATAACAGGAAATGGTGGCCATCTTTATATCTGTGTCATGTATATGATCTGAAACCTGAATTATGTAAGGCAAATCGATATATTTCCCACAATCCCTTGTCAAAAGGTTAATTAAGTATTTGATGTAAAGGTCCTCCTCAACACTACAATAAGACAATGTACTGGGAGAGACAAACAACTGGGAATAAAACAGCAAATGGAATGCCACAGCTTCCACAAGACCAACTTCTTCTGGGAGGTCAGCATAGAAGAACTATAACTGGCACATGGGAGAGTAAAGAGTGAGTTTAAATAATGAAATAAAGGGGCAGAAAGGTGCAGCAGCTGAGATTAGTGCTATATGGAATCTCAGCAGGATCAAAAAGGAACTCTTAATCCCTTCAACACCAAATGAAAAAAAAATCTGCTCTACTCATGTTAAAGGGGACCTGTGACCTTCTAATCCCAACTACCATAAAAGTCTCAGCTGCATAAACACACTTGTGACAGAACCTCTCCCAACCCCCACCTTCAAGGGGCCTCTGCACCCTCAGAACCAGGTTTATTTGGATGAGATGCATGAAAGGAATGTACCAATCTTCTGGCATTTACTTCTGATGCTGGTACCTACATTCTTTCTACAGGACCATAACCCTTCCAATGCACCAGGTACTGAAGAAAGCTGCTAACAAAACAAGAACCAACATTTCTTGCAACCTGAAACTCCAAATTACCATCAACAATGACTGGAGGAGGTGGAAAATGTGACGGTTTAGATGATGGAACATATTTTTTAAGCAACTTTCAATGAAATACACTGTGAATTTTAAGTGCTTGAGGTAATAAAAGGTGAAAAGTGGCAGCGTTAATGATGGCGATAAATTTATAAGCAATGAAACTAGGAACCAGTTTTAGCAGGAAGGAACTTTTAACTTAATAATTCGGATAGATAACCACAGTCATTCACACACAGGTCCGCACCTGGCAAACTTTTTCTTTTAATCAGTCATGAGTTTATATCTGTCCCCTATAACTTTCCAATTACTCTGTACCCTTTGCCATACAGAACAGTGATAAAGAAAAATGTTCCTCCCAGGAATTCCCGAGGACCCATTCCTACTGAAAGCACAAAATTGAGGGTTAAATCGGAATGCATAACAAACTTAACAAGTAGATTTGTAACGATGATTGTTTAATGTAGTTTTTTCTAAAGGCAAGTAATATGACAAATCTTCCTGGTTCTTCTGATTTTCCTGAAGAAGGAGAGGGTTCTCTCCGAAACGCTTAGAGAAATAAATCCCCATTGACCTACTCCTGGATGTTTCTCTGACTATGGCAGCATGGCACTCTTCTTCTCCTGGTGTTTGCTGTTATACACATGGGGCTACTGCAGCTGTTCTTATAGTTTCGTTCAGTTGGTTGCGACTCACACAACCTACCAAAGTGAGCCTTTTCAACATTTCCCCTTAATTATCCTTCTCGGATAAGACCCCAGCTTGCGCTTTTTGTTCTTCCAGCCTACTGCATTGGTTTTCAGAAACGAAACACCTAAGGTAAGTCTCTAAACTTTGATTTAAGTGTTCAGTCTGAATGATTTAGGATTAAAGGCAGAGGAAAAATATAAATGTTCCTCGAGATGAGACGAAAAAGTCCTCAAATTCATATACAAACTGGGTCCCACAATCTGAAAACACATCAGAGGGAACCCTGTGAAGCTTCACGATCTCACTGATAAATATGTGAGCCAAAGTTTTGGCACTAGGAAGATCAGATATGGCAATGAAGTGTGCCATCTTGCTAAACCTAACCACCACCACCAAACTCACCATTTTTCCAGCAAATGAAGGATGGTCAGTAATAAAATCCAGAGATGCATCCATGATCAATTAGGAACAACCAAAGGTAGGAGAGACCCGGACGGACGACTATGCAGAGTCTTAAGGGTGCTTTACACGCTGCGACATCACTACCGATATATCGTCGGGGTCATGTTGTCAGTGACGCACATCCGCCGCCGTTAGCGACATCGCAGTGTGTGACACCAAGGAGCGACGATCAACGAGCGCAAAATCGTTCAAAAACGGTGATCGTTGACACGTCGCTCCTTTCCTTAATATCGCTGCTGCCACAGGTACGATGTTATTCGTCGTTCCTGCGGCATCACACATTGCTATGTGTGACACCGCAGGAACAACGAACATCTCCTTACCTGCGTCCACCGGCAATGAGGAATGAAGGAGGTGGGCGGGATGTTACGTCCCGCTCATCTCCGCCCCTCCGCTTCTATTGGCCGGCCGCTTAGTGATGCCGCAGTGACGTCGCTATGACGCTGAACGCACCTCCCCCTTGAGGGAGGGATTGTTCGGCGGTCACAGCGACGTTGCTGACAAGGTATGTTCGTGTGACGCTGCTGTAGCAATAATGTTCGCTACGGCAGCGAGCACCAAATGTCGCACGAATGACGGGGGCAGGTTCTATCGCTAGCGATGTCGCAGCGTGTAAAGCACCCTTTAGAGTCTTAGAGCAGGCACAAATATTGCAGTTGGACACAAAGTCAACAACATTCTGATCCAACCTTGGCCACCAAAAATGAGGAGATAGGAAATCCAAAGTTGCTTTACTACTTGGGCGACAAGCAAGAACAGTCATGATGTTCACCTAGAATTTTAAGAGGCAAATTCAAAAGGCACAAATAATTTTCCTGTAAGACAGGCAGTAGGGGCGGCTCCCTGAGCTTTTAACACCTCCCACTCAAAATCAGAGCACATAATGCAAATAACCACTCACTCTTGTATAATAGGAACAGAGTCATCTGAACTACCTAGGAAACTCCTAACCCCTGGACGGTAAGTGACAAAGAAATTAAATCTAGTAAAAAATAAAGACCTTATCTAGGAATGAGATGTTTAGCAATTTCCAGATACAATAGATTTTTGTAGTCGTAATCACTATGACCGGGTAAACTGCCCCCTCCAAAATATTCTGACGCTCCTCAAAAGCCAACTTAGTAACCAAAAGTTTCCTATTGCAATATTCCAGTTTATTTTGGCTGGCAATAATTTTTTTGAGAAAGACGCACTTGGACACCACTTACTAGGAGGCGACTTCTGTGACAAAACAGCAATGACCCCAAACCTCTGACCCATCAACCTCAAGAATAAATTCGCTCAAAAACATCAGGCTGAATGAGTACCGGCATCATGGCAACATGATTATTCAGGGAGATAAATGCCCAGTGAGCACGGTCTGACCAAATAGAAAAATCAGTACCTTTTTTGGTCCAGTCCGTGAGAGGTTTGACAATCGAGGAAAAATTCTGGATAAACTTTTGATTGTAATTGGCAAACCTCAAAAAGCATTGTAATGCTCTCAGATTTTCCAGAAGATCCCATTCATGTACAGCGTATGGACCTTATCAGGGTCCTTCCAGTAACCCAATGTCATGCCAGGGAAAGGGAATGTCTGATGTACAGTGCAAAAGGAGTACACCAGGGAAGATGTAAAGGAAGGCCCTGACGACAGGTAGTGATCACTTTCCTCTCTCCCTAACTTACCTGTAGCTGATCCCGGAGCTCCCCAGCTACCCTAAACAGGTCCTTCCCTCCGTGCGTGATCACGCGGCTAGGCCTTGGCTGGCCTTGAACTATCCCTGATTAGTGAGCATGCCAGCAATACACTAGTCTTGCTACTAACAAAGACAACAAGTAAAGGAAAGGGAGACCGGTTCGAAAAAAAGCTCTAATTTTTCTCCAGAGACTCCACCACTCATTACAGCGGTGGACACCGCAATTGCTACACAGCACCTGGTGTCCTTCAAGTATTATCAAACTTAAACAGTGCGCACTGATGAAGGTCCATACCGGACCGAAACGTCTGTACTGTATTCTATAATTGGACTGCCAAGTGTCAATATTAACATCCTATTAAATGTCTGTACAACAGTCTGAAGCACCATATGCCAGTAAGACTTGATTGGTTCACCAAAGGTTAACAGCATATAGTACATTCCCAGGAAGAATACAAGATGGTGCAAGTAACAGAGTCTCAACCTTCCGCTGGTTCGCCATGGATTAGAAGAACCAAAAAGAGAGTAAAAGTGAAAAGAACAAAAGAAAAAAAACAAGGGAAAGAAATAAGAGAGAAAAGAGACAAGGGGGAGGAAAAGGTGAAATAAACCGCTATATTAGTGCTAGAGTATAATGCATAATGAAAAAATATAAGACAGCATACTCACTCTACAAGGCCTAGAACATGCATTGTTAAATGAATGGAAGGACATTGAAGTCATTATTCAAACCAATGGGGCTCCGTGAGGTTTAACTTATGAATCCACATAATCTCCTTTCTTGAAACACATAACCCGATCACCTCCTTGAGTTAATGGTGGTATTGTCACATCAGATGTGAGAGGACATCTGGCAAGCGGAGCAACACAATGGGAAAGCCAAGGAAGCAATACAACGGAAGGCCCTGGCACTAGAGAGAGGGGAGGAGAGGTCACTTTTTGATGCGGATCCCTGTACTTCCTAACAACTGTACACGGGTCCTTCCCACCATGTGCTGTCACGTGCCTAGGCCCTTGCTGGCCCTGATTTCACCCTGACTAGTGAAGGACATTGACACGCTAATCTAGAAATGACAATAAGACAACACAAGGAAGTTAAAACAAACAGGTGGGGAAAGACACAACAAATAACAATCCTTGGCTTCTCCAGCAGGAACGTCTCAGCTACAATAGAAGGGACACCTCAGCTTCTACAGAGACTGGCTCCTTGAAAGTGGACATCATAGATTGAGCTAGAGCCAGCACAGGGAAGAGTGATGAGTGGCTACTTATAGCAGAAGGGAGTGGCTGCAGATGAAATTACAACTACTTGTTAGATTGCAGCAAGATAGAAAGAAACTTTCAGCACTAGATTGAATTAAGTAAACTCCAAAAAATAATAAACAACGAATGGGCACTAAAGAGAGTCTGTGATCAATTATATGCTGTGACCTTCTGATCCCAAATTCCCCCAAGATCACATCAGGCTGGGACACACTTGTGACAAGTATCATGGTCAATAATGTGGAATTTCAACCGACTCATGTTCTGCTTTTTATCACGTAAATGTTATAGGATGGGTAAAAGGGTAGAGGGTAGACCACTCTATACACCACCAAGGAAGTTTTAATTAATAGTAAAAAAAATTTTTTTTCCTATTTTCTGATGTCTCAACCTAGGGTGTGTCTTATGATAGATCATATTTTTGGATCAATTACTAAGTTGCTTGGCATCACACTTATTCACATAAGCTGATATTATAAGAAACAGAAAAATCATAACTAAAGTTTACTTTTAATCAAATAGATCACAATCACCAGATCCAGAAACGAGCAATGCGGGGATTTCATTCAGTGACGTACCTACCGTTGGATGAAGTCCCCGCTGCTGCCTTGGTGCCCAAACCTGATGAGTGCTCACTGGTTATTACTTAGATTTGAGCGCAACAGCTTTAATAACGTCACTATGTGAATTGTTGGAAAACGAAGGATAAGGACCCCTATGCTATCCCTCAGGTTAGGGGGCCATATGATATCCCGAAGCTCAGGGATATTCCTAATGGTGAACCTAATGGTCCAATTCCTGGCCCTGCTCCTGACAAGACCTAGTGTTTTTTCCCTCCACCCTCACACCAGGGAAGGATGGGGCAAGAGTGTGATGTTATATACAGATGAAGATGGACAAGGGAAACCCAAAACCATGACATAAAGCACATACACAAAATAGGACAATAAGACTTTCAGGAAGAAAACAAGAACAGGAAGGAAACTACAAAAGATAACTGGGGTAAACTCCAAAACCGCACAAAGCAACAAGAGCTACAAACACCAGAGAATCTTGGACACCACATCAACTAAAAGAAGCTATAGCTGGCATAGGTGAAAGGACCCAGCCAGTAAATAGATGTGATAGTGTCACAGGTGACGGTCATGTGTTTTCTGGCCATAGAAGGTCAGAGTGTTTGGTTGTGCAGAATAATCCTTGACTTTTTATTGTTCCATCTGTCAGTATTCATTGGTATAGGTAGCTTTCCTGCTGGATTCATCTTTCTCCCTTTTGGACGCAGCAGGAGATCACCTTACACCCAGCTGCTGGTCATCAGCATTCTCTTGGTGCTTAAATACCTCTTCCTTCTTTGGACTGGTGCTGGTGATATTATTCAGTTAATTAAAGCCTTAGTTGCAAACAAGTGGCTTGTGCCCCTCTTTTGTATTGTTGCTGAAAACTTTGAACGTCTACCTGAGTCATCTGTAGATAAGTAGTTCATGCATTTTCACCATGTGAATACTCCTTGTGTCTTCTATATTGTTCAATGGGGTTGACGAAGAGCTCATCCCATCCGTTCCCTATTTAGGGCCCAGCACTAGGGATACCTAGGGTCAGGTATCCAGCTCAGTTCATACGTGTGGAACCTATCTAGGGTGGAGGGACCCGGGTCCCAGCAGTAGGTTTGGTCAGAGGTCACCACCATCTTCCTCTTCCCTAGACACACGGTTTCCCTTTCCTTTCACCATTCACTTGGTACTTCCCCATACTTAGTGTGACAGATTTAGGCTCCCTCACAAAAGGTGACCAGAGAGCAAACAAGTTTAGCAACTATTAACCCTTGCTAACATGCCTATGAATCAGCACACAGCAGGTCGATGCTCGAGTCTACCTGCGTTGCTTCCAGACACCAGAGAATCTCTCAGTCAGAGTGTGAGAATCTGCAATCTGAACAGGTCTTGACATCGCCATGACAGTGAAAATCTCTGTGTGACATACCATTACGAGTCTACTTAGATCAGAGTTATTAATGGTGAGCGCTCACCAGCTACATCATTGATGTCATACAGTTGTGGATGACATCAACACTGCAGTGCTGGTGGTCAGACCTGGTGAGAATTCCCCGGTAATTACTGCAAACTGTGTTCCGCTCAGACCATAGCAATAATTGGTGAAGGAAGGAAATTGTAATCCAATGAACAGCGTAGGTAACAGAGCTCCATCTACAACTGTACTGTCATGGTTCCACCTCCCCATCCACATGGTTAGGGGGTGGAGCCTTCTCTTGGGCCTCACTTCCAGAGCTTGGATGCTTTAAATTCTGTCATCTCTGGTGAACCAGCGCTGGCTATAAGTTTAGCGCTGCTTTGCCTGTGATTGCTGGTCCCTGTAAGTGTTTCCTGATCCGTCCTTCCTCTGTGCTCTGTCTGTGTTCCGTCCCACCTCCTTCTTTCCTACAATAGCCCCAGTCGTTCCACCTTCTCCTACCTCCCCACTCGGTTGCTTCTTCTGGTACTGACCTCGGCCTGACCTCGACCCCGCTTTTGCTCGTTCCTCCAGTCTTCTTTCTTACCGTACTGTGTATGACCTGGCCTGCCTGACCATCCCCCGCATGCCCCGTGGCCTCTGTATTCTGGCTGACTCTGCAGGGCAGTGCTCCAGCACACACTGTGTGTCCACCTCCATGCTGATTCAGCTCTGTGTAGTGTCTTTTCCTGCAGGGCTCCAGCTCCCCCTGGTGGTGACATGTAATCTCGATAGCCCAATTCACACCTGATGCGGCCACGCTATAGACGATAGGGTCGGTGTCCGACCGCAGTCTCCTGTGGCGTCTACATAATGTGACATTAATGCACCAGCAAATAAAATGGCAGACCTCAAGATTCATCTAGCAAGTTTAAAATAAAAAATTACACTATTTAAATTTTATAGATTTATTACATTTTTTAAATAAAACAATAAATAGTGATACAATTCCTGTTTCCCCTGCACCCAAAAATAAACCTAGTAAATTATATATTAGTGATTTTTAGAAACACTGAGGTCATCACATCATAGACAAAAAGAGAGGGATGCCAAATCTTTACATCTCGAATTGTCTTGTTCTAGTGTGTGAACTTTTTGGAAAAAAATGACGGACCTTTCTGGATTGGTCTGACCTCCATTAACAGTTATTCCTGGGATATGCCTGATAGGTCTTCTGATCTGAGTGGGAGAATGAAAGGGAGAAACCATGCTGCCGCTGAAGAGCCAGTGATCCAAGTATGATGAATTGGTGATTTTTTTTATTTGTCGACGTGTTTCTGAGAATCAATCTACTTCATCAGACCAAACAAAAAAAAAACAAAAACTCACATGAGGTCTTCTTGATGATGAGTGGTGACTAGGTTGTACCTATATACTGCTGTGGGAAACTTTCTCTAACATGGATGGATGTATAGGAGACTTCCTAGCCTAGCTAGGTGTTGTAATATGATTAATACAATTATCGCAATAAAAGGATAATTTCAAATATATAAATGTGTCTTTAAAAAAAAAAATTAGCTCATTACATCCAAATCAGATCTTATGCTTTGCACTGAGGAGGGGAATCACCCTGAAACACGGGTCTAAAAATTGTTATTCTGGTTTTTCTTGTATCCCAAGTCATGTGGCGAGGCTTGTTAAAGGATTGATTTTGACTTTTAGGAATACTGCTTCCACTAGGTGACACTAGAGTTCAACTACTTTTCCTCTCTGAAGATACAATTCACATATTTAATTTCCCAGAGGAGCATTGCATGGCTTATAAACCTCCTTACCCCTTTTTCAAGCCAATTTACAAAACTTATTTTTTTAGGGACATATTCAGTTTTAAAGTAACTTTGGGGATCTATATATATGAAAACTTATTCAAAATTGCTGTCAGGTAATTTGTTAACCCTTCAGATACTTTTCAGGAATTAATGCAAAGTGGCATGACTGGAGATAAAAATGTTATTTTTATCACCTAAATGTAGGTAACTTCTGAACAGATTAACCGTCAGTTTTTAAGGTCGTTATTTGGTCATTAAATTTTCCAGGCCACCCATCAGGACCACACAATCATGATCTCAGGATGCCAATGGGGTTAAAGAGGAGCCCCCACACTTTGTTAACCATCTAGATGCCGTACTCACAATTGAAAGCAGCATTTGAAGAGATAAACAGCCATAGTTGATGCTAACACCGAATGTGACTCATGCAGCACAGTGAGTATAGCACCGCCATAGAGTACAGCTGACCACTGCTGTATTTTCACTCACCGAGGATGCTATTCATTCATATCTCAGGTCAGATTTAAGTCGTATTGGTAGTCACTACTAAGCAGGGCTGTGGAGTCGGAGTCGGAGCTAATTTTGGTGGAGTCGGAATAAAATGCACCGACTCCGATTCCTAAAATATATAATAAATTGGGGACAGTAGTGTAATGCAGAATGTGCTGAATATTTTTTCATAGGAATTTGGGAAAGTTATGAAATATGCTATGAATGGCTGTTCTATTCCTGATCTAAGGCTGCATTCACACACAGCGTTTTTTACTGCGTTTTTTGAGGATACGTTTGTCAGCTGCAAAAGCAGATCAGCTTTTTAAAAAACCGCATCACCTGAAAGGTTTTTGAGCTCATAAATAATGCTTTCAATAGCAAAAGCAGTTTAGAAAACACCACAAACTGACATGCTCATTCTTTGTGAGGATCCTCACAAAACGCTGTGTCTGAATGTCCTATCTTGAAACCCATTGCCTTTGCTGGGATGTCCAGAGTCACCGCATTTCACTGAATTATTTTGCCATCAATGTTCGATATGTTTCTAACAAGAAAGAAATTGTTAGCAAGACACTGGCAGTAAAAGATACTAAAGCTCATCACACCAGCCAGTTTCTCCAGGCCTTAGTGGAAAAAGTTCTGCAAAATTACAAACTCAAAAAAGAACAGGTTCTTGCTATTGTAAAGGACAATGCTTCAAACATAAGTACAATTAAACTGATGAATGAGAGTAATGAACAACAGCTAGAAGAAAATTTAGGATTCAGTATGTTTGAGATGGAAAGCCACAGTGCTGTTCATGTAACTGAGGAACAAACAGATATTACAACAGAAGAACAGCAAAATGATACTTTAGGATTAGATGATCTTGTTGAAGCTGCTTCAAAACACTTTCATATTCATCACATGCGCTGTGTTGTGCACACGCTGCAGCTGGCAATAAGAGATAGTCTGCAAGAGGGACCCCGGTTTCACACATCCGGCTGTTCGCCGGTGTGGCGGATGCGGCACACTCCAGTACAGTGTATACAGTACAGTGGCAGCGCGACAAACGCCGGTCACATGCTGTCATGTGACCGGAGCATATGACCTGGAAGTTGCGGCGCTGCCACTGTACTGTATCGTACTGTACTGGCGTGCACCGCATCCGCCAAACTGGCGAAAAGCCGGATGGTGAAACTAGGCGGACATGCTGAAAATCTAATTGGAAAAGTGAGGAAGCTGGTTATTGCCGCCATAACCCCCGAAAATTGATTCCATCTTGAAGAGACGTGCCTAGAAAGGGGCAATTGTTGATCAAGCCACTCGGTGAGGCAGCACTTATTTAATGACTGAGCGATTGCTTGAACTAAAATCGTTTCTTATAGATATGGTGAACCCTCAAGTAACATTAAATGAAGGTCAATGGACACAGGTGGCTGAATTGAAGGAATTGCTTAATCACCCATTTACCGTGACTAAAAAATTACAAGCTGAGGATTTAACTCCTGGTATTTTCATAAGGGAGTGGAAGAACTTGCTATTTTGCCTGTCCCAAAGAGGAGGTTTAATCGCAGATGGCATTTCTGCTTCAATCAAATGGAGAGAGACACAGCTATTGGAAAATAAAATTCTTCTGGCAGCTGTCTATGTGGGCCCAAGTGATCGTATACTGCTTGATGATCAACAGCTTACTAAAGGAAAAGAAGCTTTGAGTGAGGTAGCAGTTAGGATGAGCGGCTACAGGACTGCCAGGCGCAAGAGGACTTGGGTCCTGACAGTGCTACTGCAGCCATATCTTCATCCTCATCAGATGAGGAGTTTAACTTTGACAAGTATTTGGATGACATGGAGCAGCAAAGTGTTGCCGCAAGGAAAAAGATTTCACTCCGTCTCCTATAGCAGCAGATTGACCAGATTTCAGTAAAATTTTTCACTTGCTCTCAAAGAAATAAAAAAATTCAACCGTTCATCAAAACTGACTGTGCATGAGGCAATCCTTTATACCCGGAAATTGTTAGAGATGTTGCCCATGTGGTTACGGCTTTGCCTTCAATCCAAGTTACTGTAGAGAGGTTGTTCTCTAGCCTTAAAATTATTAGGTCAGATTTGAGGTTATCTGTGAAGGAGGATCTGATGGAGGCAATTCTATTTCTCACAACAAATTCAAAGACTGCACAGATGTTATTTAGTATGTTTTTGTTGAAAACTGTTTTTTGCCACTTACATAGTGTATTACACATTATATATATACATACATACATATAACACTATATAATAAACTATGTAAGTGGCAAAAAACAGTCTTCAACAAAAACATAACATTTAGTATATTGCTTATATTTAAGTGAAAAATGTATTGTAGTACAATGTGAACATCAGACATTTAATAATTTTTTGATACAATAATCAAGATTTTTCGATAGAACATAAAGTATATTATTTATTGGAATACAACTTTAGAACACAAAACTAATAAATTGTAAATATGTAATATATATATACATACACACATACATACGAGATATATATGTAAGCTACTGTATATTACATAGTGTATTACATATTTACAATTTATTACAGTTTTTTGTGTTCTAAAGTTGTATTCCAATAAATATATTTTATGTTCCATCCAAATATCTTGATTATTGTATCATAAAAATTATTAAATGTCTGATGTTCACATACACATGTTCATGTACTACAATAAATTTTTCCCTTAACTATAAGCAATATATCTAGGAGTCGGAGTCTGTGCAAGGGAAATTGAGGAGTCGGAGTCGGAGTTGAAGGTTTGGCTTACCTACTCCACAGCCCTGCTACTAAGTAGTTAATCTTTGGTTGGAAATTCTAGAGGTTTACAAAGCTTCTCTCTTCTACCTGATCAGTTGTGGTAGGTTACTGCGATACTTGATCAGAACAGTTGAAAAACATCCAGT
Source organism: Anomaloglossus baeobatrachus (assembly GCF_048569485.1). Taxonomy (NCBI): domain Eukaryota; kingdom Metazoa; phylum Chordata; class Amphibia; order Anura; family Aromobatidae; genus Anomaloglossus; species Anomaloglossus baeobatrachus. The sequence goes on along the minus strand of NC_134357.1, from coordinate 568,152,190 downwards.
GCTGGTCTCTTGTAATCACTAATGCTATGTGCCCACAGTGCTTTTTTCAGCACAGAAAAAAAGCATGTCTTGCCAGGAAAAAAGTTGCTTTTTTGTGCTTCTTTTCACGCTTCTTTTCATGGTTTCGTGCTTTTTTTCATGCTTTTTTTGTTACTATTGACTGCTTGTTTCAGCTCATTAAAGTTGGATGTGAAATAAAAGGTGTTCTCATGTCATTTCTTTGTTCAACCCCATTTCTTCAATCTCCATTTTGGAATACAAATGACAGGAAAATGATGATCTATTAGATCGTTTACCGACGCCGCTATTAAGAGATCACCGTTGCTATAGTAACCTGCTCGTTAGGTTACCAACGTCAGCGGGGGTTCCCCGCACTTATGAGGAATAGGCTGTGCACCATGCATTCAGTATTCCTGCAGTGTTTTACCATGAAACCGCTCTGCAGGGAAGTCCAGGTATGTCACAAGATGAATACTGTTCATGCAGCAGGATCTCTGGGGTGGGGGGGGGGGGTTCCTGGAGATCCCCCACTGGGATAAACTCTTCCCCTTGTGCGGTCAGCGGGGGTCCCTACAGAGAGGTGTCACGGTAAACACTGGGAGATAAGGAAACAGCAGCTAACACTGGCTATGTGGCTTTCTTCTATGAAGGAATCTACATAGCCATAGTTTTCTTTTCCTCTCCCTCTGTGACATCACATCCTTTATTTTATTTTTTTATTTATTTTTTTAAAAAACACCTAAACGCATAAAATAAATCAACTTGGGCATTACACGTGTGTTTTTTCCTGCTTTTTTCCCCAAACTCCATTGAAGTCAATTGGGGAAAAAAAGCAGAAAAAAAACACGCTAAAACAATTGATATGTTGCTTCTTTTTTCAGCAAGACAAAAAGCAAGGTCAAAAGAAGCAACGTGGGCACAGCAAGTCACGATTCTCATAGACTTTGCTGGGATGCTTTTTCCTTGCTTTTATTGATTGAAAAAAGCAAGGAAAAATGCTAGAAAAAAACTGTAAAAACGCCCTGTGGGCACAAGGCCTAAGACACTAATTATTTGATGGCCATCCCATTTAAGAAGATGTCATTTCACTGTAAAACATTTTCCAAATGGTCAACATGAAAATGGCTCCTCTTCTCTGTGAGCTGATGCATAAGAGTTAATTTATGGGAATAACATTTCCCATATTTTGGACAGGAAACTGCTTCTCCCTTGTGTGAGTTATCTTATGTGAAACAAGATATATTTTTTTGGTAAAACTTTTCTCACATTCTGGACAAGAATATGGCTTCTCTCCTGTGTGAGTTCTATTATGTTTAACAAGATTTCCTTTGCTGGAAAAACATTTCCCACATTCTGAACAAGAAAATGTATTCTCCATTATGTGAATTCTCTGATGATTAGTAAGATATGATTTGTCTATAAAACATTTACCACATTCTAAGCAAGAAAACTGCTTTTCCCCTGTGTGAGTTCTTTTATGCTTAACAAGAGTTGATTTCTCACTAAAACATTTCCCACAGTCTAAGCAAGAAAATGGCTTCTCTCCTGTGTGAGTTCTTTTATGATTAGCAAGATTTGATTTAGCTCTAAAACATTTCCCACATTCTGGACATGGAAATGGTTTCTCTCCTGTGTGACTTCTCTGATGTCTATCAAGATTTGATTTCTCTGTAAAACATTTCCCACATTCTGGACATGGAAATGGTTTCTCTCCTGTGTGACTTCTCTGATGTCTATCAAGATTTGATTTGTCTGGAAAACATTTCCCACATTCTGAACATGACATTAGGTTCTCCCCCGTGTGAATTCTCTGATGCTTAACAAGAACTGAATTTTCTACAAAACATTTCCCACATTCTGCACATGAAAATAGGTTCACCCCAGTGTGAATTCTCTGATGTCTAAGAAGATGTGATTTCCTTATAAAACATTTCCCGCATTCTAAGCATAAAAATGGCTTCTCCCTTGTATCAGTACTTCGCTGTTCAACATCACATCCATTTTTTTTAATTTGATTAACAGTCTGTAATGAGTCAGAAGAAATACCATCTGATAGATCATTGGTGCCAAAGGATGGAGATATGTATGGGATAATGACATGTTCTTCAAATGTATCTTGTGTAATACCATGATCACCTGTTTTATAATCTGAAAATATTAGAAGTCCATCTGAGCTCCTGGTACAGTTATCTGCCAAGATAAAAAAATATAAGAATAGATTTTTTCTTGTAAAATTTAAAATTCAATTTTAAAGTGACCAAGTCAGCAGTGGCACACGGAGTCCTTGATTCTGGGTTTCAAAGTTAACAATGTCAACAGGAAACCCTCATACACTCCCTTACAGCCACGTGAAACATACACAGTAGCAAGAGAAAAAAGCAGTACACTGCATTCTATTAACATGTATAGTATACTGCTTCTCTCTCTTGCTCCTTTAGATGTATATTTATTTATTATATATATATATATATATATATACACACACACATACACATACACACACAGAGGTGATATAAGTGTTGAACATGTCAACAATTTTCTAAGTAAACATATTTCTAAAGGTGCTATTGACATAAATTTCTGAATTTCCCACCAACTTTTGGTAACAACCCATCCAAGCCACACGGACAAAAAAAATCAAGGCATAGATGTCCATACATTAAGTTTTGTGTTATAATAAGAAATGACTCAGGGAAAAAGTAATGAACACATGAAGAGAGAGGTGCAAAAAGTCATGTCACCAGCTGAAATATATCAGTAATTAGAAAGAAATCTTGCTACTTAGTGAAACATAATATCAGCTGGTTTAATGGATGACCTATAAAAAAGTGTCCTATTACCAAAGTGCCACACAAGAAACATCTTATTATTGGTAAAACCAGTGAACTGTCTCAAAACTATTGCAACTTATTGTTGTAAAATATACTAATAGCAGTGGTTACAAATTAATTTCTAAATTACTGAAGGTTTCAGTGAACACTGTTGGGGCCATAATCTGGACTTGGAAAGAACATAATTTATCCATAAACTAGCCACAACCAGGTGCTCCACGCAAGATTTGAAACAGAGGAGTGAAACGAATTATCATCAGAGTTTTCCAAAAGCCATTGACCACCTATGATGAGCTACAGAAAGACCTGGAATCAGGTACAATTGTTTCAAAGAAAACAATTAGTAATACACTCACCCTCTATGGCCTGTATGCATGCTCAGCATGCAAGACTATCACTGAACACAAAGCATGTGCAAATCCACTTAAACATTTAGACAAAACTGTGAAATACTGGGAGAATATAATCTGGTCAGATGAGGCCAAAATTGAAATATTTGGATGTCACAATGCACACTATTTTTGTAGGCCAGAAGGCAAATCATCCCAAAAACACCAACAGTGAATTTTGGAGGTTGGAACATCATGGTGGGGGGGCTGTTTTTCAGCATACGGTACTAACAAACTTCATGTGATTAAAGGGAACCTGTCACATGTGAAAACGGTATTAACCTGCAGATTGATAGGATTAGAACCATGCCCGGTGTGAGGGAAATCCTGGGATATTAAGAGGAATGATGATGTCCAGTCATCATTTCTCTCATCACCCCCCTGAGGGCAACCCCCCTCCCTTGTCCCTTCACACACTGAGGTACTTCTCAGATGCCAGCATCTGGAAAGGTGTGAAGTCCCACTTACACCTCCAACAGCCATCTCCTCTGATATGGAGATTGCTTGTTCTCTCAGGCCTCTAAAACACAGAGAGAGGAAGACCCCCTGGGAGCTGTGTCCACTCATCAAAGAGAGTGGGCAGGGACCTAGCAAAACCAAAAGTAGCTAGTCCCCGCAGGAGAGCATACTGCTGGCTCCGTAATATCATACCCAGTTATGATATTACCGTGCGTCTCAGCCATACACCTCCTACATCGTTAGAATCGGGACTTCAAGCCGAATCTGTGCATATCCTCGGAGTCTGTGGCACCCTGGGGCGGCGAGATATAGAGAACTGCTAGTAGGAGTCCGGTAAATGAGTCGTGCTTGGACTCAAAATTCAGAGGGGACCCGGGCGGATCTGATGGCACCAGAACCATCCCGATCGGACCTCCCAGTCCGGAGTTGCAGGTAATAGCCCCTTCTGGGATATTACTCTGACTCAATGCAGGGGGAGTGGCAGTGCTTCCCTGTGACGTCACTAAGGTAGGAGGGGACCTGGATTTGCCCAGGTTGATAACCCTACTTCGGCCATTTCCCAGTGTTCTTTTGCTCGGGGGTCTGGTCAGGGAAGACCTGTGAGGGAGATCCTGGAAACCTGGTCCACGGCGCCCCCCTGTGGCCAGACGCACAAGGTAACTGCTGGAACTGTGTATGCCTGTTTGTAACCCATGCTTTGATTGTAACTGTACTCTGACCTATGTATATTCTGTAGATCTCCTATTGTATATATTGTAGTTTCTAGTGTGGCTTCGGCCGATTAAATTATATAATTAATCTTGGGCTGTTCTGTTATCTCGATCTTGAATCCCACGTCTGTGTGTTCGGCTAATAGTTACCGTGAAGCGGTTGATGGCAGCGAGTTGTGCCAAGGATTATTGTGGGGAGGCCAGTGAGATTCGGGGAGATTTTATATATTCCGCCCGCGGAGGTCGGGGGAATATATACCCTACTCTCACCGGGGACCCTTCAATAATCGGCATAAGTAGTATAGCGGCCTGTTTGCTTATTGTCGGGCAATTCCATAATTGGCCTGACTATAAGAGGGGCGCTAGAGAGCGCGTCACGTGCTCTGTCTGTCGGTCGGTAAAAAGGAGGGGTGACCCCCACTTGTTACCCCCCGATTGTGACATACTGGTAACCAGCGTGGGGGATTTCTGAGTGACCCTCCCTGGTGGTTCGTGACACCCGGCATTCTGGATTCAGTAATGGGGGCAGCGAGGGTTCAGTCACTCCACTCCTCTAATGCTCAGCGGCTGCCAGTCAGTGCACGGGCGTGGTTACAGCTCTAGATTCACAGTGGGGTTCGATGTGATTTTACACTTGGTAGGTTCCCTATAAAGGAAAAATGATTGTCTCTTGGTACATTTGTCTTTCTTGATAAAACTCTGCTGCCATCTACCAAAATGATGAAGATGAAACGAGGGTGGACATTTCAGCAAGACAATGATCCCAAATGCACAGCAAGAAAACTTTCAAATGGCACCAGAGAAAGAAAATAAAGTTCCTAGAATGGCCGAGCCAATCACTGCAGCTGAATCCTGTAGAAAATGTATTGAAGGAACGCTCAGAGTTCCTAGAAAGAGCTGGGACCTACAGGATGTGAGGAGTGTTTGTGTAGAAGAATGGGCCAAAATCGCACCTGAGCAATGAAGGTCACCAGTTTCTCTATATTGGTGGGGTCTTGAAGCATCATCACCGAAGACTTGTTCCTCTGGAAGTTCCTCTCTGGGTTCTGATGTCGAAGCTGATATTTATGGAAAATCTGGATGTTAAGAGTCAAAAGGAAAAAAAAAAGCCAAAAAAAACCAAAAACCCAACCTGTATATTGGGAAAACTATAGTCCAGTGAAAATATCTCAGAAATCTATGGAATTCATGAAATAGTTTGTTCATCTTGATTGTTTTTCCTCAAAAACCAACCAAAAAACTTAAAACTAAAATAAATAATTTTAAAGGAATAAATCATACTTACCTTTCGATCCCAGATACTCTATTTTCAAAGCAGCCCCAACACACGTCGATCTTACCGCCTCAATCTTTCGGCCACAAGAGCATTTGATCTCTGTAGTAAATCACTGACCCCAGAAGTGACCAGTGAGTTTCCATTTTGGCCAGTGATTGGTTGCAGCGTTCATATGTGCGTGCAACCGGAACGGGATACATGGAGATACAGCATGGTGTATTTAATTTGAGGGTAAAAAGTGTCATGTCACTATTGCCCTTTTAAATTGTCATTAAAATAAGCTTATAAAAAAAAAATATATATGAAAAAGCTTGTGTTCTTCTTACATGATTTATAAATCAGAATTTAGTGCTCACTACTCACCTTCGCTGTCTTCTGAAGCAATCTCCACTTTAAACCAATCATCACCGCTCACATATGTCTCTGTAGTATTAATATGGGGCAGATCTTCCCCCTGAAATAAATATTGTAAAAGTCACAGACAGATGGAGAAGTCCCATCTATGATCAGCTCTAATCCTGCCATCTCCACCGCTCTCATTACACAAGTATAACACATATAATACTGGAGGATAAAACAAGACTGAGCACAAGACCTTCACAGCCGTCTACACATCATAGGGAGATTTCATGGCACCTTCTCTCCATCTACCTGATGATCCTGAGGAACATCGGGATCTTCTTGTTTACAGTCCTGTGGGAGAAGAGGACGGGGACATCTCTCTGGTGTTGTCCTCTTACTGGATAGAACTGGAGGAGACACATACAGGGACTGAATTCATTCCTTACATACAGATAATTATAGGCCGTGTGTATTTAGTCCTGTCTATTACCTGGTGATGTGAGGGGCTGGGGAACCTCCATCAGGACGTCCTTGTACAGATCTTTGTGTCCTTCTAAATACTCCCACTCCTCCATGGAGAAATAGACGGTGACGTCCTGACACCTTATAGGAACCTGACACATACAATGATACCGTCACCCCCGATCCCTTCATAGCGTTACTGTATAATGTCCCAGCATTCCCAGCAGTGTCACCTCTCCAGTCAGCAGCTCAATCATCTTGTAGGTGAGTTCTAGGATCTTCTGGTCATTGATGTCCTCATGTATCGGGGGGTGAGGTGGAGGCCCCGTGATTGGGCTCTGGGGTCTTCCCCATCCCTCAGACACAGGGGCCTGACAGCGCTCACTAGAGGTCTTCTTCACTACTGTGTAATCCTGGTTATGGAGAGACACAGTAAGAAATCTCACTCCAGACATTTCCAGAGTCCTCACCTCTCCAGTTCTGTCCATCTGTTATTCCCATAGATAAGAATGATGTAATGTGACGTCATCCGAATCTCTCACCTCTCCAGTAAGCCGGAAGAGGATCTCTAGGGTGAGGTGTAATATCCTCTCCGCCATCTTGTCCCTGTCCACATCCATTGTTGATGGATAATTAGGAGAATTCTCTTATGTAGAAGATCTCTACTGAGAGGATTCGATATTGTAGGGACCTGAATAGGAAGAACAATCACAAATAATCCCATGTAAAAAGTGCCAAGGATGTTGCATGCTTCATATGAGAATAGTCTTGTCACCTACATACCAGCATCACCAATATTGTAGTAGTGCTCTGTGCAGTCATCCATTAGAAGATTAGTGCTCATTAGAATAGGGCCAGTTGACAAAACTTGCTGATCTCATACAGTGCCTTGTGAAACTATTCACCCCCTCATTAGTTTTTACCTATTTTGTTGCATGACAACATGGATTTAAATATTTTTGTTATTCAATTTGTATCAGCTTTAAATAGTCTAAAGTTGGGGAAGTGAAGTGAGAAACATAAAAGGCAAAAATTACATTTTTGGGATAAAATAAATAACTGCATATGTATTTACCCCTTTTGCTATGAAGCCCCTCAAAATTTCTAATGCAAGCAATTACATTCATAAGTCACATGTTTAGTGAAAGGAAGTCCACCTGTGTGCAATCTAAGTGTCCCGGGGTCTGTCAGTATATACACACCTTTTCTGATAGAACATGGAGGCTGCAACACCATTAAGCAAGAGGCACCACTAACCAAACAACATCATGAAGACCAAGGAGATCCCCCAAACAACACCATGAAGACCAAGGAGATCTTCAACCAACACCATGAAGACCAAGGAGATCTTCAACCAACACCATGAAGACCAAGGAGATCTTCAACCAACACCATGAAGACCAAGGAGATCTTCAACCAACACCATGAAGACCAAGGAGATCTTCAACCAACACCATGAAGACCAAGGAGATCTTCAACCAACACCATGAAGACCAAGGAGATCTTCAACCAACACCATGAAGACCAAGGAAATCTTCAACCAACACCATGAAGACCAAGGAGAGCTTCAACCAACACCATGAAGACCAAGGAGAGCTTCAACCAACACCATGAAGACCAAGGAGAGCTTCAACCAACACCATGAAGACCAAGGAGGTGTCCAAACAACACCATGAAGACAAAGTGGTGAGAAGTACAAGTCAGGATTGGGTTCTAGAAAGATCTCAATTTTTGATGATCCCCTGGAGCACCATCAAATCCATTATCAACAAATGGAAAGAACATGGTACCACAAAGAACCTGCCAAGAAAGGTCGCCCACCAAAAATCTCAGCCCAGGCAAGGAGGGCATTAATTAGAGAGGCAGCACAAAGACCAAAAGATGAACCTGAAGGAGCTGTAGAGTTCCCAAGCAGAGACTGCAGTATCTGTCTATACGACAACAGTAAGCCATACACTCTAAAGAGCTGGCCTTTATGGAAGAGTGGCCAGAAAAAAAGCATTTACTTACAGCCATAAACTGAAAGGCAAAGTAGCTAGTCACTACTTACGGATAGTATAGAGAGAAGGGTAGTGAGACAAGCCGGGGCAGGAAACTAGAAGGCACAACAAGACACAGAGAGTAAGCAGAACCGCAGTAAAGTCACAGTCCGAGGGTCAAAATTCCAGGGGAAAATGTATTAGATTCAGGGAGCAGACAGAGATGTGGTCAAGTAATAGTCCGAGGTCGGAAGCCAGTAGGTAATGACAAAAACGGAGCGGGCAGAGAGGAGTCAATCAACAGTTCAGGGTCAGAAAACTTAGATCAGAACACAAGCCAAGAGCACAATTGCCGAACCAGAGAGTACGACTGGCGAGGTTTTGGGAGAGCATGCTCAGTAATGAAACAGAGCAATTACCAGGATGGTGGAACACATGAGTAATGGCACCTCCCAGAACCGGCATGGAAACCTGTGCTGTCAAACAACCTGCAAGCTAGTGCTCAAAGAAACACAGCAGAGCATCTCCAAATGCAAAATGCTCTGTACAAAGGAAACATGTAAATGCCGGCTCTGTAGTTCAGAAAGGCGAAGCAAAACATCACCTATAAGCAAGGTGCCCTGCACAGAGGGATCGTGAAAGGCTTATTTTGATTTTGCTATAGACAAGTGGGAGATGCATATCTGAGCAGAGCAGGAATAACCCTTTAAGAATTTGGTCATAATAATCTGAAAATAAATATACAATTTATTCATTATATCTATACAGTATATATAATCAATATGTTAATTTATAATGGCTTTAGCACGACTGTACAGGATGGAGATTGAACATATAATAAAATATGTATGGAATTTAACGAGTAGAATTATCTATATAAGGTCAACCAAAATGTATTAGTGTCAAGACATCTTTTTGAGAATACAACTGTCTCCTTGCTAGCAAGTAAATTAAATCAACTTATTCTGCGAATTCAGATGTCTTTGTCTTCTCACTTGGTAAAGGCTGAATTCTGCTTTCAGATTTCACCATCGTAGACCTACGTCATATTACTATCGCCACTGCTCTGTCCACATTTCACCTTATTAGAATTTAATTAATTGACCACCGGATCCCAATATAACAGCCCTTACATAGTTACTTAGGTTGAAAAAAGACCTAGGTCCATCTAGTTCAACCTTCCTCCACCAGTTCTACATTTTGTCCCTAAGTCATTTATAACCAACAATGTTGTGTGTACTGAGGAAATCATCCAGCCCTGATATAAAAGCTGTTATAGTATCTGCCATTACTACCTCTTGTGGTAGGACATGCCACAGTCTGACTGCTCTAACTGTAAAGAATCCTTTCCTATTTAGCAGCCGGAATCTCCTTTCTTCCACTCGCAGTGAGTGTCCCCTGGTCCTTAGTATTGTCTTTGAAAGGAATAAGTCATTTGCCGTCCTTTATATTAAATCTTTAAAAAATAAATCTTTATTTTTATATTGCGCTAACATATTCCGCAGCGCTTTACATACATTAGGAACACTGTCCCCATTGGGGCTCACAATCTAAATTCCCTATCTGTATGTTTTTTGGAGTGTAGGAGGAAACCAGAGTACTCGGAGGAAACCCATGCAAAGACGGGGAGAACATACAAACTCCTTGCAGATGGTGTCCTTGGTGGGATTCGAACCCAGGACCCCAGCGCTGAAAGGCTGCAGTGCTAACCACTGAGCCACCGTGCCGCCTGTATTTATACATATTAATGAGATCCCCTCTGAGATGTCTTTTTTCTAAGCTAAACAGATCTAACTTTCAACCTGTCATCATATGGGCGGCCTCCATTCCTTGTAGTAGTCTAGTTACCCTGATCAGAGATAACTCCAATCTCAACTATTCAATCTCTTAGGAGGTGAGATAAAAGGAGGAGCTGCCTCTATCACTACAACACGTTCCAATGGACGGCTGAGCGGCCGGGAAAGCAGTGCCAATACTGTTCCAGGAAATATTATTCATAAAGGAGAAAAGGAGATACAGCAACAAAAAGTGATAGAATAAGGTCTGTCTCCTGGAATTATCTGTCCCCAGAATGTACGAGCTCCGAGCGCTAATACCGGCCCCTCCTACATCTACATCAGAGGGCGAGGAAGGAGACTTGCACCCCGGAGCGTGACGTCACAAACACACCGGGAGGAAGGGGTTAATAATATGGAGAATGCGCCACAATAATAGAGACCCTGCACTAGTGATGGGTAGTTCGTGAGTGAGTAGTTCAAAATGAACTAATCTTCAGAGTGAACTAGTTCATCTAGTCACCATCCTGACAGAGATTAGTTCATTATGAACTAAACAGCGAGTGTGAGGAGACAGAGAGTGATCCCTCTACAGCTCCAGGAGGCTCCTGCTCTCACACTTGAAGGTAGTAAAACACTAGCACACATCAAATACAAATATAATAGTAATAATAATATTAATAAAAACTGAAATTGCACAGTAGACACAGCTCATATGTGTGTATGGGAGAGAGTTTTTCTGTGTGTGGGTCATGCCCCTCACCTGTCTGTGTGATAGGATCAGCCTCCTGTAGAGGATCGGCCTCCTGTAGAGGATCGGCCTCCTGTAGAGGATCGGCCTCCTGTAGAGGATCACCCTCCTGTAGAGGAGCAGCCTCCTGTAGAAGATCAGTCTTGCTAAAAACTTTACCACTGGCTCCTGTTTTGTTCTCAAAATGGTGAATGCTGAACTGCTCCTCAGCTCCCTCATACACATTCATTATGGGTCAGTACTCTACACTACCACAGGGGGCGCTGCTGGGCTCCCTCATACACATTCATTATGGGTCAGTACTCTACACTACCACAGGGGGCGCTGCTGGGCTCAGTGAGATGCATCAGATTGAACTAGACTGTCCTGATTCATTCTCAGTAGAACATTTAGTTCAGCATATCATATAGTTCATTTAGTTCACAGGTCACATGATGCATTTCCTGTCAGCTCATAGGACAGGGTGGAGAGAAATACTGAACTAAACAGCAGTGTGAGGAGACAGAGAGTGACCCTCTACAGCTCCAGGAGGCTCCTGCTCTCACACTGGCTCTTTATAGCTTCTGATGCTGGAAAAGAAGGTAGTAACACTATACCACACATCAAATACAAATATAATAGTAATAATAATATTAATAAAAACTGAAATTGCACAGTAGACACAGCTCATATGTGTGTATGAGAGAGAAAGTTTGTGTGTGTGGTTCATGCCCCTCACCCGTCTGTGTGATAAGATCAGCCTCCTGTAGAGGATCAGCCTCCTGTAGAGGAGCAGCCTCCTGTAGAGGATCACCCTCCTGTAGCCTAGATCAGTCTTGCTAAAATCTTTACCACTGGCTCCTGTTCTGTTCTCAAAATGGTGGCTGCTGAACTGCTTCTCAGCTCCCTCATACACATTCATTATGGGTCAGTACTCTACACTAGCACAGGGGGCTCTGCTGGGCTCAGTGAGATGCATCAGACTGAACTAGGCTGTCCTGATTCATTCTCAGTAGAACATTTAGTTCAGCAGCTCATATAGTTCATTTAGTTCACAGGTCACATGATGACAGGAAATCCTGTCAGCTCCTCAGGATAGGGTGGAGAGAAATACTGAACTAAATGAACTAAATGAGCTAATCTTTTGAACTAATCTTTTCAGTGAACTAATCACCAAAATGAACTAGATTTCCCATCACTACCCTGCACCTACCTCCACCTGCAGAGCCACACACTAGATATATAATACCCTGCACCTACCTCCACCTGCAGAGCCGCACACTAGATATATAATACCCTGCACCTACCTCCTCCTGCAGAGCCGCACACTAGATATATAATACCCTGCACCTACCTCCACCTGCAGAGCCGCACACTAGATATATAATACCCTGCACCTACCTCCTCCTGCAGAGCCGCACACTAGATATATAATACCCTGCACCTACCTCCTCCTGCAGAGCCGCACACTAGATATATAATACCCTGCACCTACCTCCACCTGCAGAGCCGCACACTAGATATATAATACCCTGCACCTACCTCCTCCTGCAGAGCCGCACACCAGATATATAATACCCTGCACCTACCTCCACCTGCAGAGCCGCACACCAGATATATAATACCCTGCACCTACCTCCACCTGCAGAGCCGCACACTAGATATATAATAACCTGCACCTACCTCCACCTGCAGAGCCGCACACTAGATATATAATACCCTGCACCTACCTCCACCTGCAGAGCCGCACACTAGATATATAATACCCTGCACCTACCTCCACCTGCAGAGCCGCACACTAGATATATAATACCCTGCACCTACCTCCACCTGCAGAGCCGCACACTAGATATATAATACCCTGCACCTACCTCCACCTGCAGAGCCGCACACTAGATATATAATACCCTGCACCTACCTCCACCTGCAGAGCCGCACACTAGATATATAATACCCTGCACCTACCTCCACCTGCAGAGCCGCACACTAGATATATAATACCCTGCACCTACCTCCACCTGCAGAGCCGCACACTAGATATATAATACCCTGCACCTACCTCCACCTGCAGAGCCGCACACTAGATATATAATACCCTGCACCTACCTCCACCTGCAGAGCCGCACACTAGATATATAATACCCTGCACCTACCTCCACCTGCAGAGCCGCACACTAGATATATAATACCCTGCACCTACCTCCACCTGCAGAGCCGCACACTAGATATATAATACCCTGCACCTACCTCCACCTGCAGAGCCGCGCACTAGATATATAATACCCTGCACCTACCTCCTCCTGCAGAGCCGCACACTAGATATATAATACCCTGCACCTACCTCCACCTGCAGAGCCGCGCACTAGATATATAATACCCTGCACCTACCTCCACCTGCAGAGCCGCGCACTAGATATATAATACCCTGCACCTACCTCCACCTGCAGAGCCGCGCACTAGATATATAATACCCTGCACCTACCTCCACCTGCAGAGCCGCGCACTAGATATATAATAACCTGCACCTACCTCCACCTGCAGAGCCGCGCACTAGATATATAATACCCTGCACCTACCTCCACCTGCAGAGCCGCGCACTAGATATATAATACCCTGCACCTACCTCCACCTGCAGAGCCGCGCACTAGATATA